>NC_065593.1:66897082-67099582 GCF_024542745.1 Macaca thibetana thibetana | reverse complement strand
GGAGGAAAGAGCCTCAGGGTTCAGGAACCAGGAGCTCTGACTTCAGTCATTCCTGATGACCTCCTTTTCCACCCTGAGACTTCAGTTTCTTCACTTACAACATTAGAGACTTGGGTTAGATCAGGGGTTTTCTGCCAAGTGCACAGGGGGAACTTTCGGGGAAAGGGTGGTATCTATTCCATGCAGAGTGTGCACCTAGGAACTTGTTCCAAAAGCTTCAACTGCTAAAAAAAAAAAAAAAAAAAAGTACTTAAGAGGCAAGACAATCTTTCAAAATCACGTTCAGCCCACCAATCCTACGAATTCAAGCTTGTTTTCCCAGTTGCAATGGATGAAATAACTATCCTAAGTTACCTTTCTTCAAAAGGATTAATCCTGTGCTCAGTGAATCTCTGTGGATTGAAGGGACGGATGGATGGGGACAGACTGATAAACGACTTGATGGCAAATGACATAAGATGGTGAGAACCTGTTTGATCCTGGTCTGGCTTTGCCCATGCATCCAGTGGACCTCCTTGGCCTGGCTTACTTTCTTCACTTCCCAGAATGCATGCAATAAATAACATTACGTTTTTTAAGTCACTAGAAAAGTGAATGTCACCCTCTCCCCTTGAAATGGCAAAAAGAAACACTGAACTGATTTTTTGGGTGTTTGGAAGTGAGGACATTTTGCATCTCTATGCTCCTCTGCTAGGGTAGACCATCAAAGGCTCGGAGTAGCTTCTCACACTTTAATTGGCCCATTTCACATTTCTACCCCTCTACGTAGGGTCACATAAAAGCTCTACTTTTATTTCCGACATGGGAAAATAAGACAATAAGGAGCTTTATAAGTGCCAAATTCAATGGGGGGTGAAACATCAGGGTACAACAGCCAGAATATAAGGATGTTACTATTTTGAAAAACGTCCAAAGCGAAGTTGGACATGTCCAAAGTTACATGTAACTTACATATATGGTCCTTAGCCTTTTGCAGGTACACCCTCTGTACAAGCCGAACATGGATCCGGAGAGCTACACACTCGTCTCAGCTGCCTTTCCTGGTCAAACTTTTTCCTTCTGGTGCTGTCTAGCGACCTATGACGCCAAGCTACCGCGTGGTGGCGCTGTCTGTCCACTGCTGCCCGCCGGCACTTTCCAAGACCACTGTGGCTTTGTAATTTAAGGTGAGGCTATGCAGTGTGGGAGGATGAGCCAGGAAAATTGAAGAGAAGGAGCTGCCAATAGATCACTCTAGAATTCCAGACAGGGTAGTGTGATAGGTTCAAGAGAAGAGCTTGCCTGCATGAAATAAAATTGAGAGCACCCTGTGCGACTGCAGATAAAGAATAGAACAGGATAGTGCTGAAGTGACTGAAGGGTGGGAGGGGCATTTCTCTGCTGTGAAAGGGTGAGAACAGTGGGATCAAGGTGTCAACGTATTTTCTCCCGAGGCACCTTACTGTCCTCAGGCTGGGTCTCCACTTCTCAGGCTAAAGGCTACTCTCCAGGGAGACCAGGCTGGGAATGCTGAGACCCAAGTTGCTAGGCAGGGAGGAGGTCAAGATCAGCAACTGTGAGGAAGGAAGGGTCTCCCTGGGATGCTCCACGAGTCTGGGAGACTGAGTGCTGCCCGGGGCAGGTCTAGGCATTGCGAGAGCAGCTGCGTGGAGGCTTGGAGGGAGCCAGTGAAGGCAGCTTGCTTGTTCAAAGATGTTAGAGTGAACTATAATTAAAATGTTTCCATGTGAGTTCCCTGAGACTCCTCCCTGCCACAACAATGAAGTCTCCTTTGTAACTTCTCTACATGTAACCTGCAAGCATGCTTTCAATAATCTACAGGATGCACACCCAGAGTCTCAGCTACTTGGGAGGCTGAGGAGGGAGGATTATTTGAGCCCAGGAGGTCAAGGCTGCAGCAAGCTATGATTGTGCCACGGCACTGCAGCCTGAGCAACAGAGCAAGATCCTGTCTACACACACACACACACACACACACGCAATCTACTGGAGCAAAACTAGAGTGGCTGCTTGGACAGGCAGACACACATGTAATATGTTTACACATAAAGACATGCTCATCTACTGGCTAATGTTGATGAATGACCAGGAAAATATGTCAATTGCCATTTTTCTTTCTAAATAAAGGGTTGTTTTGTTAACGAATGGCTGCTGTCTTAAATAACTGTTAATATCTCAACATATATATTTATAAGCCAGGGGAAAGGATTTATCTGACTTACGATCTTTACTCTTTGATCGGAGAGGCAAACATATATCTTAAAATTGGTTTTGATGCCTCCATGTGTAATTGAATGAGCTATGTTACGTCCAAATGTAGACTAATCAACCATGCATCCTTTACCAAGTGTCTGGGTGCTGATTAGCATTAGCTGGTCTGGTCATATCTTAGGGATGTGTTTTGTGGACTATTCACGGCACACTAAAGTTCGCAGTCAGCCTCCTCTGCTGTGCACAGCCTGCTCTGGGATGGCCGCTGCACCTGTAGGTCAAGGCGGGTCCATGGACTACAAACGTCTCTTGACACGTGCTTAGTCAAAGCTTAAAACAGGAAGTGGTATGTGAAGCTGAGTGTTTAAGTATAGACAGCCTTGCTTTCCCTGCTGGTTTGAATGATGCCTGCCACTGAGTTAAGTGGGAGCTGAGGGTGTATCTCCTCTCCAGAGAACACGTTCTTCGAAGTGACGATACTTCAGAAAGGAAAACCACTTAAGCATGCAATTCCCCAAATGCATATGGTCTGAAGAATTCCTTTGTGGTTGAAGCAGAAAGAAACTGCTATGGGACCAGAACAGAAAGAAGCAAGCTGGGGCCAGGCACACTGGCTCACACCTGTAATCCCAGCACTTTGGGAGGCCGAGGTGGGTGGATCACGAGGTCAGGAGATCGAGACCATCCTGGCTAACACGGTGAAACCCCGTCTCTACTAAAAATACAAAAAATTAGCGAGGCATGGTGGCGGGCGCCTGTAGTCCCAGCTACTTGGGAGGCAGAGGCAGGAGAATGGTGTGAACCCAGGAGGCGGAGCTTGCAGTGAGCTGAGATTGTGCCACTACACTCCAGCCTGGGGGACACAGTGAGACTCCGTCTCAAAAAAAGAAAAAGAAAGAAGCAAGCTGTGTTTCCCTCGAACTACAGGCCTCCCTCTGCTGGCTGAGAGTCTTCCTAATTCAGGAGACAATGACCTCTGAATGAATACCTTGGTGCAAGCTGACATGGCCAGGTAGGGAGGTGGACAGAGGTGAAGGAGCTGGGCAGGTCTCCAGGAAGGTGAGGAAGTAACAGCCTCTGTACACCAGATGGCAGCAGCCACACACACACATGATAGGCGAGGTGCCTGCCTGTCTTCCCAGGTCAGAAACCCCTTACCTGGGAACTGAAGACAGAGCCTTCTCGGAATAGTTCCTTTTCTCGTGGGTGGCTATGATGCCATAGGCAATATCTACATGAAGCCTCTTGCTTCAATAAACAGGGCACAAGCAGGAGGTCATAAGAAAGACAGTTGGCCTCAAGAGTATTGAATGATGAATCTGGGCTAAAAACAGGAATTGTGTCCACTAAATTAGGGGTCTACACGCTTTCTGAAAAGGGTCAGATAGCCAGGCACAGTGGCTCACGCCTGTAATCCCAGCACTTTGGGAGGCTGAGGCAGGCAGATCACTTGAGCTTAGGAGTTTGAGCCCAGCCTGGACAAAGTCAATCTCTACCAAAAAAATACAAAAATTAGCCGGGTGTGGTGGCATGTGCCTGTTGTCCCAACTGCTTGGGAGGGAGGCTGAGGTGGGAGGATCACTTGAGCCCAGGCCCAGGGGGTCGAGGGTGCAGTGAGCCATGATTGCACCACTGCACTACAGCCTGGGTGACAGAGTGAGACAACGTCTCAAAAAAAGAAAGAAAAGAAAAGAGAAGAGAAAAAAGGAGAGGGGAGGTCAGATAGTAAATATTTTCAGCTTTGCAGATAGTATTTTCAGCTTTTCAGCCTTAAGATTTCTCTGGCCATTATGCAGATCGGCCACTGTAGCACATATGGAACCACAGACAATATGGAAACAAATGGGTTGTGTCTGTGCTCCAATAAAGCCTCCTTTCCAGAAACGGGTGTTGGGCCAAATTTGGCCCACAGACCATAGTTTGCCAACCCCTCCACTAAAGGAGTCAAAAACGATCTGGTTTAGTTAGCTTGGTGCACATGTACCCTGGGCCTGTACTGGGTAGCGCTTTCCCCAGTCTATGTAAATACAGTCCTGCTCCCCTCTCAGTCCACTCCACAGCATGAGATCAACCTACATTTCCTTGTCACCTGGACTCAAATTCTCCCTTCTCCCTTCCACGCAACAACAAAATCAGCTGGCAAATGCTGTCTGTGGGTTCTGTACACAACAGCTCTTCCTGGGATCAGTCCTTATTCTCACGGTCATCACAACATCCGGTATCTTCTTCATTGCTGCTAAGACACACAGCAGTGGGGGGGGGGTTCTGTAAATATTCTTTTTCAATTGCTGCATTCTTCATACTGGCCTATCTCCCCCACCCGCTCTCCCAAATTATTTCATCTTAGCCAGACGCATGTTTGAGTTACCTCTTGGGTGATGTCTTTTGTTTGTATCAGAACCCACCATAGATGCCAATTTTTTGCTGAGTAATGCACCTGTTTTTTCCTGCCTCAATCCAATGCTTTATTTATTTATTTATTTATTTATTTATTTATTTTGAGGCACAGTCTCTCTATTGCCCAGGCTGGAGCGCAGTGGCACGATCATGGCTTACTACAGCCTCAACCTCCCTAGGCTCAAGTGGTCCTCCCACCTCAGGCTCCAGAGTACCTGGGACTACAGGTGCATGCCATCCCCCCTGGCTAATTTTTTTGTATTTTTTTGTAGAGACAGGGTTTCACCATGTTGCCCAGGCTGGTCTTGAACTCCTGGGCTCAAGCAACCCGCCTATCTCAGCCTCCCAAAGTGCTGGGATTACAGGGATGAGCCACTGCAACCAGCCAATCCAATCCTTTAGACATACCTTCTCTAAAGCACCAGCGAATTCTATCTCGGTCATATCGGTTTGTCCACCAGCCCTGAAAGAACCTTGGCACCTACCTTGGCATTTGCTCAAAGTACTACCTGCCCTTATCATCCCCTCATCCACGCAGACCACCCCTACGCTCCTGATGAAATGTAGCCCATTCTATGAAGAGCCCTTGAGAGGAGCGAAACGCTTGCCTGTCTTCTGCTGGTTTCTCGGTCTGGCTTGGATCAAGCCCTGTGGAGTTTGGACTGTGTTAATCTTATGCTGTCTATGGGCTTAACCGCCCACTAATAAATTACTATGGGTATCTTTTCTGCTATTGACTTTCAATTACATCACATTGAAGTCAAGACAATGTGGTCTGAATGGTATTGATGTTGGGGTATGTATTCTGACTCTCTCTGTGGCACAGCACTCTAATCCATTTTACAAACCCTCTTGTGGCTTGAAATGAAAGTAAGCTTTCTAATGGCTGGGCTGGAGTTTATATATGTCCACTGTATGCATTTTGTTAACTTAATATCTGCGTCATCTACAAGTATCAGACAGGGACATTAAAATCCCCCACCATGATTGTGTTTCTCCTTGCAATTCTGATGATTTTTCCTTTAAACAGTTCGAGGCTTATGCTGCTAGGTGCCTACAAACGCAGCATCATGACATCATCCTGGTACATTACTTCCCCTTTCCTTAAGTACTGACCTTTATCCCTTATCTGGCTTTCTGCCTTCAGGTCTGCTTTGTCTAAGACAAAAAAGGTAATACCCGCTTTCTTTTGATTAGCATTTGCCTTGTATCTTTCTTCCTTTCTTTTCAACTTTATCAGGTAGTATTTTAGGTGTGCCACTTGCTAATCACTTAGAACTGAAAATTTAAAAAGCAAAACCTCTTTGAAGAGATGAATTCCACCATCTGATGGCTGAATTATTTCACTTTGGTTTTCCATCTCTCTTCCCAGTGTTTATTCGTTCATGCATTCTCACTTCCCTCCTCCATCCTATACCTCTCTCTCTCATTAGTAATTGTCCTTTTAGATTCACTAGCATATTTGTTTTTTGAGACAAGGTCTTGCTCTGTCACCCAGGCTGCAGTGCAGTGGCACAATCACAGCTCACTGTAGCCTTGACCTCTCAGGCTCAAGTGATCCTCTTGCCTCAGCCCCCAGAGTAGCTGGGACCGCAGGTGCACACCATGATGCCTCGCTGATTTTTTCATTTTTTATAGAGATGGGGTCTCCCTATGTGGCCCTGGCTGGCCTTGATTTCTGGGACACAAGCGATCCTCCTGCGTCAGCCTCCCAAAGTGTTAGAATTACAGGTGTGAGCCACCACGCCAGACCTAGCATAATTTACTAATGTCTTCTTTTCCCTTTTGCCCTGATGTACCTTCTACGCATATCCTGTAACAATGGGTAATAAGTAGTAGACTTGGCAGTCTGTATTTGTGCTCAGTAAAAAATTCAACTTGGCAATAGACAAGGGGTAGGCAAACTCAACCCAAAGGCCCACCACCTATTTCTGTAAATAAACTTGGATTGGGGCACAGCCACGCCCATTTCTTCTTCTTCTTTTTTTCTTTTTTTGAGACAGAGTTTCACTCTTGTCCCCAGGCTGGAGTGCAACAGCACGATCTTGTCTCACTGCAAACACCACCTCCTGGGTTCAAGCAATTCTGCCTCAGTCTCCCAAGTAATTAGAACTATAGGTGTGTGCCACCACACCTGGTGAATTTTTTGTATTTTTAGTAAAGACAGGTTTTCACTCTGTTAGTCGGGCTGGTCTTGAACTCCTGACCTCAGGTGATCTGCCCGCCTCGGCCTCCCAGTGCTGGGATTACAGGCGTGAGCCACTGTGCCTGGCAAGCCACACCCATTTCTTTACGTATTATTTAGGGCTACCTTGGCACTTCCACGACAGTCAGTCAAGTAGTTGTGACAGAGATCATATGGCCCACAGGCCATCTGGAACTTTAAGAGAAAGTTTGGCAGCTTCTACTCTAGAATGGCAGCTACTTTTTCTTGGCACTTGGAAGACAGCATTCGCTTGTCTTCAATTAGAGCTCAGGAATCTTCTGTGAGTTGAACTGTCGTTTCTGCGTAGAGAATCTGTCTCCGCCTCTGGTATCTCCAGATTCTGTCGCAGTCCCTGGTGGATACGGTCTGGGTCTGCGTCTCCACCCAAATCGCATGTGGAATTGTAATCCCCAATGCTGGGGGTAGGACGTGCTGGGAGGTGATTTGATCATGGGGGCGGCTTTCCTCCTTGGTGTCTTTTGTAAAACTATTGTATTATTATAAATCTATCCCTTATTAAGCATTAAACAGTGCTTTCATTTGTGCAGCCTTATGCAGTTTTTTTTTTTAATTTTAAATAAACCTTTCATTTTAGATTAGCTTTAGGTCTACAGAAAAGCTCAAAGATAGTACAGACAGTTCCTGTATACCCTGCCCTCAGTTTCCCCTATCGTTAGCATCTCACTTTGGATGGAACATTTGTTGCAACTAAGGAACCCATATTGGTGCATTCCTTTGTTTGCTTGCTCGTCTGAGACGCAGACTTGCTCTGTTGTCCAGGCTGGAATGCAATGGCGTGATCTTGGCACACTGCAACCTCTGCCTCCAGGTTCAAGAGATTCTCCTGCCTCAGCCTCCTGAGTAAGCTGGTGCCCACCACCATGCCTGGCTAGTTTTTTTGTATTTTTAGTAGAGATGGGGTTTCACCATGTTGGTCAGCCTGGTCTCAAACTCCTGATCTCAGGTGATCCACCCGCCTCGGCCTCCCAAAGGGCTGAGATTACAGGTCCTTTTCTTTTCTTTTTTTGAGACAGAGTCTCGATCTGTTGCCCAGGCTGGCGGCCAGTGGTGAGATCTCAGCTCACTGTAACCTCTGCCTCCCGAGTTCAAGCGCTCCTGCCTCAGCCTCCTAAGTAGCTGGGATCAAAGGCACCCACTACCACACCCAGCTAATTTGTGTACTTTTAGTAGGGATGGGGTTTCAGAAGTATGTAGGCCAGGCTGGTCTTGAATTCCTGACCTCAAGGGATCTGCCTGCCTCAGCCTTTCAAAGTGCTGGGATTATAGGCGTGAGCCACCGCACCTGGCCATGTGCATTACTTTTAACTACACTACACAGTGTATTCAGATTTCACTAGTTCTTCCCTAATGTCCCTTTTCTGTACAAAGATCCCATCTTACATTTAGTCTCCTTCATCTACTCTGGACGGTTTTTTAGACTTCCCTTGTTTTGGGACCATCCTGGCAGTTTTGAGGAGGGCTGGTCAGGTATTTTGTGCCTCAGTTCGGGTCTGTCTGATGCATTTCTCCTGTAGTTTTCTTATTTCTAGTTTTGTGAGCGCTATCTTTCCTGCGCAGCATGTTTCCCTATGTGGTTTGCTTCTATTTTATTTTCTATTTGAGAGTAAGTGTAACTGTACTTGAGTCCTCTTCCTTGCCCCAGGCATCTGCTGTGGCTGGTTAGTGGAAGAGTTAGGGCTTTGTGTAGGTGAGGACTTTATGTTTGTTCCTGCTAGAGCCTAAAATATTTCTATTATCCTAGGCCAGTATTTATGTTCTTTATTTGAGGTTTCTGGTACAAGACACAGTGCAAAGGTTTGTACCGTACACCCTCGTGTGATGCAGGTCTAGGGTTTTCCTATCCTGCACATCGTTTACTATGCCTTATACCCTGTCTCTCTGTCCAAGATTCTGGAGAGAGGACAAGCTGCACAGACAAGTTCCTGGACCAGTGGGTGGAGTTTTATAGCCCCTTTTACAGAAAGCAATACCTGTAAGTCCTGGCCTTTAGGCTTGGCTGTTTCAGTTTCATGATATCCAAGGGCAAGGCCACGGCTCCATCTGCTCCATGGGCATGAGGTCTAACCCTCAGTCCTTTGAACCTCTATAAGGATCTGAAACCACCTTCCATGGTGCCTTTGATTTTTCCCTTTATTTCTAGCATCTGGCATTTCTTTCTCCTTAGTTCTTGGCTGTGTAGTAAAAGCCATGTTTACTTGTGTGTGTGTTTGCAGTGGGACATCCACGTCAGCTGAGCTCACCATGTTACTGGAAGTACTAGTGACAAATGTTCAGCTTTTTGGAAGATTTCTGTCATACGAATTGTGTTTTCTGCAGTGACTAGCATAATGTGGGACACATACCAGTACTCACTAAAGAACGGATGCATGAATGAATGAGCGGAGACCAGGACTGCTCAGAAGATAGCTAAGCATTTGCAGCCTCAGTGGAGGCTGAACTGGTTGAGTCTGGGAGATTGTGGGCAGGCAGGGGCTGGTACACAGTCCCTCTGCCTGGCACTCTGTGTCACAGTGGTCCTGGCCTCATGTGGCTTTATTCAATGCTGAGGACTACATGATTTTACCAATGGCTCATCCAACAGGGTGGTCTGTTCACTCTACTTTCATCGTCTTACAGTGTCAGTACCTTTTCTTTTCCTTCTTGAAAGAGGGAACTGGCCGGGCGCAGTGGCTCATGCCTGTAATTCCAGCACTTTGCTGAGGCAGGCAGATCACGAAGTTAGGAGATTGAGACCATCCTGGCTAACACAGTGAAACCCCGTCTCTACTAAAAATGCAAAAAAAATTAGCTGGGCGTGATGGCGGGCGCCTGTAGTCCTAGCTACTCGGGAGGCTGAGGCAGGAGAATGGCGTGAACCCGGGAGGCGGAGCTTGCAGTGAGCTGAGATTGCACCACCGCACTCCAGCCTGGGCGACAGAGCAAGACTCCATCTCAAAAAAAAAAGACGGAACCGAGAGTGTGGGTGGATTTAGTGCAATCGATCAAGCCAAAGTCTCATCCTGGATTGCAGGTGGTAATCTAAGGCAAGATACTGCCTTGGTGTATGAACACCATAGCAGCCTATTTCTGCAGGGCTGGCTTCTCTGGACTCTACACACAAGCACAGATGCTGGTTTGAAAGCCCCAGCATTATGAGACAACTGGAAGCTGCAGCCCTTGACGTCCTTGTGTCAACAGGCACAACACTGGCCCCAACCTGTTATTGGTTGAGCAATTCTACAGCCTTGCAGGGAGGCAGGCTCTGCCTGTCCAGGCTATACTTCAGCACGCACCTTTCCCTCGTGGCTACTCAAGTGGAAAGTCCTTACTCTCCACTACACTCTAGTCCCTATCCTCCTATGAAATCCTATGTGTAGTGTGAACTAAAGGCAGAGAAAGCTAACAAGCCTTGGCCTGGGGGCTGTTCTACATCTTGCCACCCAAGAAGAAGAGGGCAGACATTTAGGAAGGAGGGAATCACAAACTCGATGTGTTTTTCAAAGTGGGGAGAATGGGCTGAAGGGTCTGCTTGAGGGAATGTTCTTCCCCCATTGCTTCTCTCCAGCCTGCATTGCAGGGCCCCCCGCCCTCATTACCCTGTGGACACAGTGGCGATGACAGCAGAGCTCCGTCATTACTGCCCCGCAGGCTGTGACGATAACGGGTCAGGAGTGGGGGCATATGGACCCTCCAGTGATGCTTGTATAGCAGAGGGTCTCGTGAGGCTGAAGACACTGAGGCCCGCTGCACTGACTCCACCCCAGTTAGAGGATCCGGTTGAGGGCTTTTATAACTCAGAGAGAATCTGTTTGGTCCAGGGAAGGGAGGAGCTGAGTTGGAAATATTTTTGCTCCACTTTCTTCCGAAATACTTACAAAGATTGGCAGAAAGTGCAGGTGATAGAACAGAGGAACATTGGAGTTGACATGATGATGTCGCGGGGGACGTGGTGCCACCAGACAGAGAGCCTGGCCTGTGAGTTCCACGCCTGGGGCACAGCTGTCACTTGCTGGGCACAGATCTTCTGCAGCCTGTGTGGTTTCCTGTGCTCCGGGAGGACCTGGCCTTTGAATGTTTATAAGGTCAGACCCTCTGGGCTCTTCGGCCCCGTGGATATTGCTTGACTCTGAAGTCTCTTGTGGTCTAGTGGAGTCAGGATCAAAACTGCTGTGCCAGGGCCAGAAGAGCTACATGCCCCCACCCCAGGCCCCGCGCTTAGAAGAGCAGTCTGCAGGATGTGACGAGTCATTATTAGCCCTTGTTTTGGGTGACATTTCTTTCATTCTAAAGGCTCTGCCCTCGTCTACCATCTCATGTGATTTTCACCATGGGCATTATTTTAATGAATGACTTGGGAGTCTGAGAGGCAGGAATATGAAGTTGAGAACACGAAACGTTTTGCCCTAGAACATTCTTGTCCATGCACATATTTGAGGCTTCATGGAGCAGGCACGCCTCTTAACATACAGCCTTAGAATTCAGTGACCGGCAATGACTACATGTAACACACAGGGGCTCCACTTCAGCTGGGGAAATAGATGCAAGGAAGTGGTCTGAACATAGTCCTCAGGGTGCATAAACAGGCCCCATGCAGGCTTGGTAACCGGGGAAGGATGGAAAAGGGGTTATGTGAGAAATCCGTTTTTGACAGTCACGATCAACGGGTGCAGGAGGGAGTGCTATTTCCTGGGGGGAGTCAGGGAGAATATTTTGGGACTGCATCAGTCTGAAGACAGTGAATGAGCTACAGGAGTGATAAACCAGTCACCCCTGAGTCACTGCACTGAGTTATGTTTTAAAATAATTGTGAATTCAACTACCTTTAGATAGTGCGCATGCTGTTTAAAGTTTGCCTCAGTCCTCATGGTTCCCAACTGTCTTCAGCTGACTGTCTCCACCCATTTTGATGATCTTTTAGTCCCCTGAAGCCACTTGAGTTTGCTGCCTTCAGATAGAAGGTTCCATCCTGCAGAGTGTGGCATTTATGGCTTTGTGGGTCTGGGTGGACCATAGAGACCTCACCTGCACCACGTCTAGAGAACGGCATGTGATCCCAAGGCTGTGACCTTACCCACGCCCTGTTTATTTCCAGGCAGGTAGAAGAGCAAAGAATGTACAAGGCCCGGTGCTCGAGTATGGAAGGTGAGGGAAAATGTGACATTGAGAGTGACGGCAAGGTTGGCTCGGTCAGTTGGGTACAGCAGTGACAGGGAATCCTGGAGGAAGGGCAGGTTCTACATGACAACAGATGGAGAAATATAAGAACACGTATTCAGGACAAAAGACTCGGCTGGAGCTCGACTTGGGTATCACCAGCAAACACATGGAAAATAAAGTCACAAGAATGGAGAAGGTTGTCCAGGGATGGCGCGTTCAGTGAAAAGGAAGGATGTTCTAGATATAGGTCCCCGGGAACATCACCTCTTAAGAACAGGCCATAGGATGAGAAGCCCACCACCAAAGGGACTTTCCAGGAGCAGGTGGAAAGAGAGAGGGAAACCAGGAGAACCCAGCGTCAAGAAAGACAAAGGGAGGGCTTCGAAAAGGAAAGGCCTGAAGAGTGTCAGTGGCTGCCTTTGTTTTTTGTCATCAGTCTTCACACCTTTGAAGTGCTTAGAGTACAGCTTGCGATTCTGTCCATGTTTTGTTTTCAAAATGATCATCACCCACTTAATAGCTCATTTGAAAGACTCCTTTCTCAGGGATGGCCTTCACCGGACCCCATGCGGCCTCCATCAGTGGGGCTGGGGTGCTGAATGATAATGCACAGACAGCCCACCCAGGTGACACGCACACCCGGAGCACCCCTGGGTGCAGAACCATGCTCTGGGGTACCAGGGTGCTGGCTTACCTGGCACTCTCAAAGGTAGCAGATGCCGTCTTTTCTATAGCCCCGAATCCAACTCCAACAGCGAGACCCTCTGAAATAGACGTAAGAAAAACAAGAGGGGTTAGGAATATTTCCCAATAAGGAACATCACCATCACTGTCACCGTGTCAAGTAGGACTGCATGAGGCTGCCAGTCACAGGAAATCATACTAACAGCAGCTTAAACCCAGGGAAACTAAGGCATGGGGTCCAAATGGCTGCTGCCTGCAACCTAGGAATGATTTTTGTATTTTTTAAGTAATTGAAAAAACAAAGACTACTTCATGACACATGAAAATTATATAAAATTTGGCCAGGCACGGTGGCTCATGCCTATAATGCCACCACTCTGGGAGGCCGAGGCAGGCAGATCACCTGAGGTCAGGAGTTCGAGACCAGCCTGGTCAACATGGTGAAATCCCATCTCTACTAAAAATACGAAAGTTAGCAGGGCATGGTGGTGCACGCCTGTAATCTCAGCTACTCGAGAGGCTGAGGCAGGAGAATCACTTGAACACAGGAGGCAGAGGTTGCAGGAAGCCAAGAGTGTGCCACTGCCCTCCAGTCTGGGTAACAAAGTGAGACTCTGTCTCAAAAAAAAAAAAAAAAAAAGAAAAAGAAAAAAGAAAATTATATAAAATTCAAATTTGAGTGTCTGTAAATGAAGTTGTATTGGCACACAGCCATGCTTATTGGCTGACGAATTGTTTATGGCTGGTTTCATGTATATTAGCACAGTGGAGTAGTTGGGACAGAAACCGTATGGCCTGAAACCCAAAATATTTACTATCTGGACTTTTCATAACCCCTGGCCTAAACACACAGGGCTTTATTTATTAGCTCATGCAACAGAAAGTCCAAGGTTGATACGGCAGCCCGATGATGTCACTGTAGACACAAGCGTCTTTTGTTTTCGTTTTTTTTTTTCTTCATCCTCACCACTAGGTCCTCATAGTTGCAAAGTGACTGTGCTACTTCCAGGCATCTCAACTACATCCTAGGCAAGAAGAAAGTAGAAAGGTAGAAACCTTTCTTTATCAAGTCTTTGGCTCATTACTCTGGAATGAACGCCTTTCCCGGCATCCCTCATACCTCTTTGGCCAGAACAGGAGCAAATGCCCATCCCTGGTTCCATCACAGCCTCAGGCCCCAAATCCTGAGACTCCGGGACTGATTGAGGCCAGTCTCCATCCCTCTCTGGGGCCGGGAAAGAGCCTACCCTGCCCATGCTCCCTGAAATCAAGGGAGCCGCCATCCGAATAAACTGGGGTCTTGTCAGCAGGAAAGGAGGAGGGGTGGCACGATCACCTCCACCAGCATGCATTTTTATTTTTATTTATTTTTATTTTTTATTGAGACAGAGTCTTGCTCTGTCGCCCAGGCTGGAGTGCGGTGGTGCCATCTCGGCTCACTGCAAGCTCCGCCTCCCGAGTTCATGTCATTCTCCTGCCTCAGCCTCCTGAGTAGCTGGGACTACAGGTGCCCACCACCACGCCCAGCTAATGTTTTATATTTTTAGTAGAGACGGGCTTTCACCATGTTAGCCAGGATGGTCTCGATCTCCCGACCTTGTGTTCCGCTTGCCTCAGCCTCCCAAAGTGCTGGGATTACAGGCATGAGTCACCGTGCCCACCCAAGCATACATTTTTATACGACTGCTCTTTGAAGAACATTCCAGCTTTCAAAGGAACCACCCTCAAACGGTGCAGACAGATGCGGTCTACACTGAGGGGGTGGCTAGAGTCGAGCTTGCAGCATTGGGCTAGACGAGATGGGTTTTCAGGTCCTTTCCTGTGGTTCACGGGCTTGCCAAGTTCACCAGCCACTCGCCTAGGGATCAGATGTGGGAGGATGACGCTGGTCTGCGTGTATCTGATGGAGTAGTGAGGATCATGGAAGGAAATGGACCTGACCCAGTGGCCGTGGACCAAAGGGGTGGAAGCACAGCGTCAGGGCGCTTCTGACATCTGTGAAGAGGGCAATGATTCCCGTCGATCCAAACACGAAGGAGAACTACTGAATTACCACCACTGTTCAGCAGCAAGGCCAAGGGCTTTGTGGGGGTCAAATTAGAACTTTTTTTTTAAGAAGAGGGAAGATATAAAAATCTACTGAGTGAGAGGAACTGATTTTCTTTTGATTCACTGCCTCTTAGTACAGCCCGTTTCTTCCTTGTGTCCTGTCTGTTTAAAGTGGGTCCAGGATGCCGGAATTGTGATACTGACTCCAGGAGACACCTGGGGACAAGAAGCCAGTGGAGACTTATCGCATGTTGCTCACCTGTGATGCAGTCTGGCTCAACAAGAGACCGCAATGGGGTCTGGAGCCCAAAGATCCTGCTAAGGAATAAGGTGTTCTTTTTTTTTTTTTGCCTCATTTTACCCTTTGTGCTTGATCTCCTGCGGGGTCCTGATGGGATAGCTGTGACCACTGTAAGCTGCAGGTTGAGAATTTGGGATTCTTTTTTCTTTTTTCTTGAGACAGAGTCTCACTCTGTCGCCCAGGCTGGAGTGCAGTGGTGCGATCTCAGCTCACTGCAACCTCCACCTCCTGGGTTCAAGTGATTCTCCTGCCTCAGCCTCCCAAGTAGCTGGATTACAGGCATGTGCCCCCATGCCCAGCTAATTTTTGTACTTTTAGTAGAGATGGGGTTTCACCATGTTGGCCTCCCAACGTGCTGGGATTAAAGGCATGAGCCACTGCACCTGGTGAGAATTTGGGATTCTGATTCCCTACCAGGTATCCTTCCACTTTTCTCATAACAACCAACGTCAGGACACAGAGTCCTAGGACATTGGAGCTTGCCCCACACTGCAAGCTCGACTCCAGAGATCAGCCGCTGTGACTCTTGGGCCCCCGCCAGGTTCAGAAGCCGGTAGTTAGAGGGAGGTCTTTCCAAAACCAGACAGCAGCATCAAGCCTTCTGGGCCTGGCCTCTCAGCATGCATGTGTACACCCAAGCAGGCCACGGAGAAGGCTCCCCAACTCTCCCTTTAACAGCTCTGAGGCTGAAGGTGGTTGGCTGGAGTCAGCACTACCAGGGCAACCAGACTTGAAAATCGATATGCATTTTTAAAAATTATTTTTTAGTTACAATTGACAACCTTGAACAATGCAGGGATTAGGGGCACCAATCCCCTGCACAGTCGAAAACCCACATGTAACTTTTGACTCCCCCAGAAACGTTCCTAATAGTCTAATACCGACCAAAAGCCTTACCAAGAACATAAAGTCAATTGACACATATTTTGTGTGCTATATATATTATATATGGTATTCTTACAAGAAAGTAAGCTAGATAACACTTCTTATATTCTTACAGTAAAGCAAGCTACATAGAAGTTCTTAATGTTAAGAAAATCATAAGGAAGAGAAAATACATTTCCAGTGCTGTACTGTATTTATCAAGACCATATGTTTACACTGTCTGTTCATAAAGAGGCGTTGTCTGTCTGAAACGGCAGGCACCCACAGCTGCAGACCTCAAACTATGGTACATATGAAGCAAGTTAATTTTTTCTTGTAATGTCATGACTTTTCTTTGCTTCTTGGGAGCACCTCCAGTATCTCTAATGGCACTCGGTATGGGTCCTGTGGTGTTATTCAAGGTTTACGGTATTGCACTAAACATGATGAAAAATACGTCAGAACTGAGAGAGATCACTTTTTACGGTAACATGCAATTCACTGCAGAGGTGAACTGCTCACGAGGAGATGCTTAGTGTCACAAGGCCTTTTTTATTTTTTTTTGAACTTGAGACGGAGTTTCACTCTTGTTGCCCAGACTGGAGTGCAATGGTGCGATCTCGGCTCACCACAACCTCTGCCTCCCGTGTTCAAGTGATTCTCCTGCCTCAGCCTCCCGAGTAGCTGGGATTATAGGCATGTGTCACCATGCCCAGCTAATTTTACATTTTTAGTAGAGACAGGGTTTCTCCATGTTGGTCAGGCTGGTCTCGAACTCCTGACCTCAGGTGATCCGCCCGCCTCGGCCTCCCAAAGTGTTGGGATTACAGGCGTGAGCCACCAAGCCGAGCCCGACAAGGCCTTTTACGCAGACACCTGCAGCACCTGAGCCCACTGCAACAGCAACAGGAGGTGGCTACAAAATGGTTGCAGTAGTACAGTGGGCTGTAGTTAATTCTATGTAGTTATGACTTAATATTACATCATTTTTTAAATGTTTTAATTTTTTAAAAAGTTTTTCATAGAGATGGTCTCACTAAGTTGTCCAGGCTGATCTTGAACTCCTAGCCTCAAGGGATCCTCCTGCCTCAGCCTCTCAAAGTGCTGAGATTAGAGGCTTAACACTGCATCTTTATGTTTGCTTATATTTCTCTTCATTGCGAGTGGCACCATATATGACCTGTGTTGAAGGGTATAATTTTTGATAAATTTTAACTTTTTATAATAGATTTATGTATTTTTACAGTAATCAATGATAGACTAGACTAGTATCGACACATACATTTCACTGTAGGTATAAGGCGTATAGTCCAGTGTCTAGCATAGAAAGGGCCACCAGTGCCCCATTTCCCAAGGCAAAGAATCACAGAGAGATTAGGATCTTGAAGACAAGGCCTAATTTGCAGCCTTCAGGCCTAATGTGGAACACTATCATTTGCATTAAAATGGCTAATTCAAACATAGCTTGGGACTGTCACCTCCAGTCCACAGATCAGAGAGGGAAGGTGATGGGAGCTGGTCTGAGAGACACAGGTAGGTTCTGAGTCCGAGGCCCAGGGTGTAGGTCCTTCATCACTCCATGAGTAGATACGATGAAAGCCACTACTCAAGTATCAGAAAGGGGTGTGGATCCATGTTCAATATTTTAAGGTTCGCCTGATGGATGTGACACCATCCAAAAGAGGTAGGCAAGAAGGAGTACCCAGCCGGGCGCGGTGGCTCCCGTGCCTGTAATCCCAGCATTTTAGGAGGCTGAGGTGGGCGAATTGCTTGAGATCAGGAGCTCAAGACCAGCCTGGCCAACATGGTGAAACCTCGTCTCTACTAAAAATACAAAACAATACCTGGGCGTGCTGGCTCACGCCTTTAATCCCAGCTACTAGGGAGGCTGAGGCAGGAGAATCGCTTGAACTCGGGAGGCAGAGGTTGCAGTGAGCCGAGATGGCGCCACTGCACTCCAGTCTGGGTGACGGTGTGAGACTCCATCTCAAAAAAAAGAGTATCCTAGGTGAGGTGCCTGACGTTGGCGAGAGCTGAATTTCAGGGCAGGCTGCGATGGGTATGCCTAAGGGTTTCTGACATCCTTTCCATTAGGGAGGAGGCAGCCTTGCTTGTGCAGGCCGAGTCGTGGGAGCTGCCCGTGTCCATGGTCATGAGAATATGAACTTCGAGAACATGTGACCTGCTGCCACCTGGCCAGTGTCCTGCCTTTGAGGAGTCCAGTATTTACAAGCCTGCTATTCTCAACCTTGTTTTGCACTCACACACCTGAGACCATCCATTGGTAACGGTGGGTCTGCAAGGCACAGATCTTCACCAGGGACCCTTGGGGAGAAATCAAGGGAACTACTTCCTGACACTAGACAGGCATATCCCTCCCTTGGAGAAAATTCACTTTCTAAAACCATAAACAACAGCTGGTTGACTCTGTTGTTAAAAATTTTCTTCTAATTAGTCACTTTAATGCAAATAATAGTGCATGCTAATTAGCAAAACAATCGCTTCGAGTAGTTTAGCTCGGAGTTCAGCAGCCTCAGCTCGATGACTTATATAAATGCTCACAACAGCTTTGGGAGGTTGGGGAAGGGAGCACCCAGTGAGCAGATGAGGAAAAGGGCCTGCCCTAGGTGACCCAGCTGGGGAGGCTAGAGCTGGGTCGTGATCCGCAGTCTCTCATTCTATTCCCCACCCCCAAGTGTCCTCTGCTGCCCAGTTTGCTCGCAGCTTTCCTCCAGCTATGACATGGCCCCATGGGTAGTGAACACTGGCATCTGAGTCTCCATACCCTGAAGAGGTTTGGAGCAAAGGGAATGCATTTTCCCTCCGGCCCATCCTGGACCTCGGGCCAGGCCAGTAGCAGGGACAAAAGTTCACAAATGAGCATTCCGTGATGGTTTGCAGATAAGCACATCTTTCCTCTCAGTTCTCCAGTGGCCCTGGCGGGAGGGAACCACAGCTCCACGCTGCCTTAGGAGGCTTCAGTCCACTTTCCCCCCGGATCTAGAAAGTGAAACAGGAAGAAGAGGTCCTGGGGAAACACGGTGTATTTGTTACCACGTCTGGAAACAGAGGTGAGCCCTGAGAGTCAAGCTCATGAGAAGGCAGGACATGTTAGTTATGTATGCAGAAAGAACACCACAACGAGAATTCAGGCCGACACTGAAGATCAACAGACGGTAGAAAGAACTCACTGGGTGGAAAAGGAAAGGAGGAAAAATGCCCACTGGTGCTCACGCCCTGGTGTCCCACCCCGAGTGCAAACAGAAGAAACCCAACTCATACTGTGAATAAGTTCTTGCCCCTTTACAAAGCTATTGCCATTAGCTCAGGGAAACTGAACTGCCAAGCCTGGGTTAGGAAGTCCGACTGAACGCAGGGTGAGGCAGAGTCTGGAGGACAAACTTGAACATAAGCACCAAAGCGGAAGCAGCTCACTCCAACCTCCGCCTGGGGCTGGAAGGCGGCTGTGCCTGCCTCTCTCCACCTCCCCGTTGCCCTTGCAACTCCATCCCTCCATGCCCTCCTCTGTGGAAAACAGTAACAAAAACGGTTGAGATAAACCCGGGCTCAAATCTTAGTATATTATTTAAGGTACTTGCAAAAGTGAAAGGGGAATAACACTGCTTTGCTTACAGGATGGTTGTGTTCAATGAAATGTACCTGGCCGAGCGTGGTGGCTCACGCCTGTAATCCCAGCACTTTGGGAGGCCGAGGAGGGCGGATCACGAGGTCAGGAGATCGAGACCACCCTGGCTAACATGGTGAAACTCCATCTCTACTAAAAATACAAAAAATTAGCCGGGCGTGGTGGCGGTGCCTGTAGTCCCAGCTACTCGGGAGGCTGAGGCAGGAGAATGGCATGAACCCGGGAGGCGGAGATTGCAGTGAGCGGAGATCACGCCACTGCACTCCAGCCCGGGCGACAGAGCGAGACTCCATCTCAAAAAAAATAATGAAAAAAAAAAAAGGAAATGTACCTGACAGGCCTGTTCAGGGTTCCTCACTATTGACATCTGGTTGTGGGGGACTATTCTGGCCACTGTAGGGCGTTTTGCAGCATCCCTGGCCTCTACCCACTAGACGCCAGGAGCACCTCCTGTCCCAGTTATAACAAAGATGTCTTCAGAGATTGCCAAATGTTACTTTTCTTCTCTCCCGATGAGGGACACTTACAGAAAACAAAAAAAAAAAAATTAAACTATTATATTAATAGAACACGGTTAGAGTTTAAGTCAGTGGTAGGAAAGCAAACAACGAAAAGTGTTTTCTCTTTCAATGGACCTATAAGCAGCTCTTAGTTTTAAGGGCATGGGGTGGAGTTTGCATTCTTCTCGCCCAGTTCTGGAGGCTGAGAAGTCTGAGATCAAGGTGCCCGCAGAGTTGGTGTCTGGTGAGGGCCAGCGTCCTGGTTCACAGATGGGGGGTTCCTTGCTGTGTCTTCATATGATGGGAAGGGTGAGGGGGCCTCTCTCTCGGGCCTCTTTTATACGGGCATTAATGCCACTCACGAGGGCTCCAACCTCAAGACCTAATCACCTCCCCAGAGTCTCGCTTCCTGACACCATCGCATTGGTGGTTAGAATCTCAGCATACGCATCTTTTCTTTTCTTTTTCTTTCTTTCTTCTTTTTTTGAGACACAGTCTTGCTCAGTCACCCAGGCTGGAGTACAGTGGCACAATCTCAGCTCACTGCAACCTCCACCTCCCCGGTTCAAGCGATTCCCCTGCCTCAACCTCCTGAGTAGCACCTGGCCTCACACATTTTTAAGAAACACAAATATTCAGACCATAGCACCTGACATTTATGGGCGTTGGTAATGAGTGGATGGGAGGGGACACCTGTACAGGGTAGCTTGAGAAGTACAATTACCTTGGTTCGGCAGAGCCCGCTGCTGGGACAGAAATGGCCCACTCAGAGATGCTATGGGGACATTCTTCTCTTCCTGCCAGACTATGCTCCCTGGGATGTTGGCCCAGCTCAGATCATCTCAGCATGAGAGGGGCTTCTAAACAGGATACAGCTGTTTCAGGGTGGTCAGACCAGGGGTAGGAAGTAGAGGGCTGTCATTCCCCTTGTTCTGGACTTGACCCAGACCTCACGGCAGCTCATGAACACATTCCTCTTGGGTGGCTTTCTCACGGGAGATTCCTCCTGGGCTCACAGCTAACTAAACGCGCAATCTTTCCCTGTATGCTGTTGTGAAGCCACCGTTCTCCATCCTGTGCCTGTACCATTCATTCTTTGTCTCTTAGGGCATTATGTGGATGTCACTAAACCTCTTTGTTCCACGCCATTTGTTCTCCAGCTGGGCCTCTGGTTTAAGCACTCATAGTATCAGTTCCAGAAGTTATAGCCAGAAGAA
Organism: Macaca thibetana thibetana; assembly: GCF_024542745.1. NCBI lineage: Eukaryota > Metazoa > Chordata > Mammalia > Primates > Cercopithecidae > Macaca > Macaca thibetana. The sequence continues at coordinate 67,078,350 of NC_065593.1, read as the reverse complement.
GCCTAGAAAATGTCAATGCAAAGGCTACACACAAAATAAGGGGTGATGCCACGACTTTTCCTCCTTGATTTAAAAAAGTGTTTAAATTAAGATAAGCAGATAAGAGCCTGTGGAGGCTTAATAAATATTATACACAGCCACCACCACCACCACTACTACCACCAACAAACCCCAAGGGTGGAGAAATGACAAGTTATGGGATGGCTTATTCATTTCCATCTCCCCTAAAGACAGAGTAAGAGAAAAATGACTTAAATTACAGCTAGATGGATTTAGGCAAGAGGCAAAAATTTGCTGGAGAGAGGAGGGCTTTGAAACATATGATAAAGAAGCTGAAGGAAGGTCAAGGGTATCCTTCTCTGCATGAGGAGTGCCCTCTGAAGCTGGGAGCTACTCCTCAGTCAGGGATGACTGGGATGAGGAGAGAAGGTGGGTTAGGAAGAACAGGGCAGGTAGCCTCATAACATCCCTCAGGCCAGGTGACACTTCACCAGTAAATAGGGACTCAGCTCTAGAAGCAAGGCTGAACATCCACATGTACATTCTCAGGTCCCAAAAGGCACTCATTAAAAGCCAGAAAAATAACCACGTTGAGGGGCCAGGTGTGGTGGCTCACTCCTGTAATCCCAGCAATTTGGGAGGCCGAGGCAGGAAGATCTCTTGAGCCCAGTTCAAGACCAGCCTAGGCAACATAGCAAGACCCCATCTCTACAAAAAAATTAAAAAATTGGCTGGGCACGGTGGCTCATGCCTATAATCCCAGCACTTTGGGAAGCCGAGGCAGGTGGATCACAAGGTCAGGAGATCGAGACCACGGTGAAACTCCATCTCTATTAAAAATACAAAAAGTTAGCCAGGTGCGGTGGCGGGGGCCAGTAGTCCCAGCTACTCGGGAGGCTGAGGCAGGAGAATAGTGTGAACCCGGGAGGTGGAGCTTGCAGTGAGCCGAGATCACACCACTGCACTCCAGCCTGAGCAACAGAGTGAGACTCCATCTCAAAAAAAAAAAAAAAAAAATAGCTGGGTGTGGTGGTGTGTACCTGTAGTCCCAGCTACTAGGGAGGATGCAATGGGAGTATCACTTGAGGCCAAGAGTTTGAGATCAGCCAGGACAACATAGTGAGACCCTATATCTACCACACACAAAAAAATTGGCTGGGTGTGGTGGCATGAACCTGTAGTACTAGCTACTCAGGAGGCTGAGGAGAGAGGATCGTTTGAGCCCAGGAAGTCAAGGCTGCAGTGAGCTATGATCACACTACTGCACTTCAGTCTGGGTGACAGAGCGAGACCCTGTCTCTAATTTAATAAACAAAACTAAAAACAAAATATGTTGAAACATCTATTGCTGGAGTGGACAATGGGGGCCTTGGGGACAGGGCGTGCCCACCTCCAGCTGCATCAGGAGCCTCTGAGGTGCTAGACAAGCTTAGATTTATTGAATGTTTCCTTTGAGACAGAGCCTCACTCTGCCACCCAGGCTGGAGTGGAGTGGTGCGATCTCAGTTCACTGCAACTTCCACCTCCCAAGTAGCTGGGACTACAGGTGCACACCACTGCACCTGGCTAATTTTTGTATTTTTAGTAGAGACGGGGTTTCGTCAGGTTGGCCAGACTGGTCTTGAACTCCTGACCTCAGGTGATCTGCCCACCTCGGCCTCCCAAAGTGCTGGAATTACAGGCGCGAGCCACTGCCCTGGCCAAGGACGAGCTCAGCTTTGATTCCCCGTCTGTCCCAACCTGTCTGGTAACTGTCACTAAACTGTGAGAGGACAACACACCAGGGAAGGGAGCAATGTCACATTAACACTGCAGCAGGGATTTCTCAGTCACAGTCTATCAGGAGAGCCGATGCGCAGGCTTAGACACACCACGGGGCAGGGCTGCTGTCTTCATTCTCACTCTGAGCCCCAAAACTTAGCTGAGCCTTCTGGGGAGACTGGCTGGCTGGCAACGTGCTGATAACCCTGCCTGGCCTGTCTTTGGTTGCAAAAGTCTGGCAGGTGCCGGGCGCGGTGGCTCACGCCTGTAATCCCAGCACTTTGGGAGGCCGAGACGGGCGGATCACGAGGTCAGGAGATCGAGACCATCCTGGCTAACACGGTGAAACCCCGTCTCTACTAAAAAATACAAAAAAAAAAACTAGCCGGGCGAGGTGGCGGGCGCGTATAGTCCCAGCTACTCGGGAGGCTGAGGCAGGAGAATGGCGTGAACCCGGGGGGCGGAGCTTGCAGTGAGCTGAGATCCGGCCACTGCACTCCAGCCTGGGTGACAGAGTGAGACTCCGTCTCAAAAAAAAAAAAAAAAAAAAAAAAAAAAGTCTGGCAGGAAGCAAAATCAAGAAGGCAGGAACTCTGGTCGTATTACACAATTATTAAACCAAATGTTGGTAGAACCAGCCAGGTATTATCGCCAAGGAATCCCTGTGGAGTCTGTTAGAGGCTGTATAAAGGATGGAAATTTACCAACTTATTTTCTTGAAAAAGTAGTTTGATGCAGTTTTCTAGAGTGGATTACTAATCCTGCTATTTATATTGGAAAAAGATACACGTGGGGAAAGATGAAAAATAGAGGTGTTCTAGAAACGTTGACTTTAAATCAAATTTTTATCAATAAGGCCGGGTGCAGTGGCTCACGCCTGTAATCCCAGCACTTTGGGAGGCCAAGACAGGTGGATCACCTGAGGTCAGGAGTTCAAGACTAGCCTGGCCAACATGGGGAAACCTCGTCTCTCCTGAAAATACAAAAATTAGCTAGGCGTGGTGGCGGGAGCCTGTAGTCCCAGTTAATCGGGAGGCTTAAGCAGGAGAATCGCTTGAACACAGGAGGCAGAGGTTGCAGTGAGCCGAGATCGTGCCACTGCACTCCAGCCTGGGCAACAGAGGGCGGCTCCATCTCAAAAAAAAAAAAATTGTTATCAATAAAGTCATATCCTACTGTTTATGAAGAAATATTGACAATTGAAGATACTCTAACATGAATCCCCCTTGTAACTAAAATAATTACTTCCTAATTAATGTTGACAAGTGTGCTTTTTCAGCATCTCCAACTGTTTCACATTGGGATCTCCCGAAACAGTGAGAGACCCAGAAAATGCTATTCTCCAGTCATGGCTGCCGACTTAGAATTGAGCCTGACTCCAGCAGACTGCGGAGACACAGGCAGCGCCGCGTTTGTATGACTGAAGACAGACAGCCACATCTTCAAACAACAGGTGAAGGCATCTTGTTAAACATCCACATCTCGGAGTCAATTTCAATTTGCTTTAGTTCTCAATAACCAGACAAAGATCAGATCTCTGTGTTCCCTCAGAGAAAAAGGGAGAGAATGCCTAGGCTGGCATGGAAGACTCCGAGCTGTTCCAACCAACGAGCTCCGTGTCACGCCCAGATGCACGCCTCTAGCCAACTTCCCCTGACCTTGCACCACGGTCGTCCACACCTGGGTTTGTCCTGAATCTGAAGAAGTATCTCTGCAGACTCAAGGACAGACCAGGTGTAGGAGAGGGACCAGAAAAGGCACCACGGTCTACTCTCCCAGCCTCTTTCTGCCAAGCTGAGCATACTCTGTTGTTGGGTTTCATTTATTTATTTAATGAGTAATTGCTCATAACCAAGGGAGTTGTTAGTTTTGAGGTCAAGGGACTGAGCAGAAGCAAAAAGGTAGGTCAGGTAGCTTCTGACTCAGTGGGCGGACCTGCTGTCAGAAGAGCTGCCATCTTGGAAGTCACAAAAACTCAAGATACCCCCTGCCTTGCCCAACAGGGAATGATCATGAAATCCCTGTGCCCTCTGAGGGGGGAGTGCTGCTATCTGTTGCTCCCAAAGGCTCTGTTCCACCAGTGAAGCTGTGGTGTAGAAAAGCTTGCAACCCTGTAGCAAAGTTCCTTGACTCCAAAGTCAGAGCCTCCTCAATCACCCGGCCACTGGCTTTCTTCCCTCCACGTCCAAAGTCCACGGCAGGCAGGGAAGTGTCTGGATCTGACAGATTCACCGTATGCAAGTGAACGGGGTTATGTTCTGGGGAACCTTGTATGTTCACAACAAATTCCTCTGGGAGGCTTAGAAAGCAGGGACAACCCAAGAAGCTCTGTCAATGTGAGGACACAGGACAATGGGAGCATGAGGCAATGAGTAGTGTGGTCAGAAGGGAATTATTTTTCCTAAGACAAGCCTATCATGTGATAAGTGGGCAGCAGAGGTGGGCAGGCTCTCTGGTCCCCTTGGGAAACTGGGGCTGCAGATGGAGGCTTTGCTAAGTGCCACCCCACCCTAGTCAGTGGGAGCAGTCCCCAGCCCCACACCTGCACACTGAAGGCGGGAGGTCCTTAAGCACTGGTCACAGGGATCTTTCTGCCTGATCCTAGGAAAATACTGCCTCTGAGGTGGCTGGACCATTCTAAGAGAAAGAGGGGAAAGCATGTCTGAAAGCACCTCTATGACTCCAGACTCAGATTCGTAAGACACTAGATGGAAGTCGTACCAGGAACTCAGCCACACATCCCTCCCGGCTGGGAAGACCTGCAGCTGAGAGCACACGCACAAAGAGACACAGGCTCCACTGGCCCAGCCTCTCACCTGGCTCATGAAAAGATCAATGCCGGGAGTTCTCCACAAAGAGACTGGGAATTCCTGGGGCAAGGCACAAGCCAGATGGTCGGGGAATCAGGTGTAACTCTGCAGTGGAGGGGGGTGGCGTCCATTCTGTGCCGCTTGGGAGCCAAGAGAGTCACTCTGGGGATTATCCCACAAGAAGGTCTCACATCCCCAGGAGGAGGATGGCCACTGATCCCTGCTATTCCTCCCCTGATTTCACATGAACGGGTCGTGCAGTCTGGTTCCCAGGTCGGACCCGACTGCCTTGTCAAAGGGAAAGGCAGCCTAGGGCCAGATGCCTCGGAACCACAACGACATCGCCTGTGATTGGAGCCTCACCCCACCCCACAGGCCGTACATGGGCATCAGAACCACAACAACGACATCGCCTGTGATTGGAGCCTCACCCCAACCCACAGGCCGTACATGGGCATCGTGAACTCCGCACACGCTTGACTGTGGAATAGCACTGGATGTGGGGTGGGGGGTGGGGAGGACTTATTTACGTTTTTGTAATTTGTATGTTCTTGAGGGCCTCAAAACCTGGAGGAAAGGAATTTTTTTTTTTTTTTAATTCCCTTCGAGGACTTCTGAACAAAATTAGACTCTGGCAATTCCTTCAGGATGATAAATAACCTAAGATACAGGTTCATTTATCACTCCCCATATGTGATTCCCACCAAAGGATTTCTAAAAGCCAGGCAAGAAAAAGATTCTGAAGTCTCAGATCACTAGTGTGTTTTACTACATGGAGGGCAGGCATCACACCACAGCGTATGTATCCAAGGGAGGGAGGGGCATGTTTTCCTACAAGCAGCAGTATTTCAATCGTTAATGGAGGAAAAAAAATAACTGTCTGCCTCACACATCCCAGTTCAGCAATTGCCAGGTTTCAGGTGTCAGACGGCAGACGGTCGGCACCTTGGGGTGGGCCCCGTGTGGTCACGGCCTTATTGGTCATGCCAAGATGATGTCTGAGAAACTGGCATTATGGCTTAGCTCAAAGAGAAGGCTGGAGGCTGTGCATGGTGGCTCACGCCTATAATCCCAGAACTTTGGGAGGCTGAGGTGGGAGGATCACCTGAGGTCAGGAGTTCGAGACCAGTCTGGCCAACATGGCAAAAACCCCGCCTCTACTAAAAATACAAAAATGAGACAGGCGTGGTGGTGGGCGCCTGTAATCCCAGCTACTTGGGAGGCTAAGGAATGAGAATCACTTGAGCCCAGAAGGTAGAGGTTGCAGTGAGCCAAGATCATGCCACTGTACTCCAGCCTAGGCGACAGAGTGAGACTCTGTCTCAAAACAAAAAAGTGAGCGTACAATATTGGAGTGCTAACATATGATTCTCTCTAATATCAGGTTGCTATATGAAGGTAAGGAAAAACAGTCCTAAGGCTTCAAACTCTTCCCATTTGAAGAAGACGGTTGTAAGAATCGTGGCCCCTATCCTCTCATCGTCTAGGTTTTAATTAGGTTCTTTCCGTCCTTCCTCCCTTTCTTATTACCATTTTTAATTGTGATAAAATATGAATTAATAACATGTAATTGAGCATCTTCCTCATTTTTAAGTGTACATTCAGTGGCATTAAGTGCAATCACAGTGTTGTACAGCCATCACCACCACCCATCTCCAGAGCTCTTTTTTTTTTTTTTTTTTGAGACAGAATCTTGCTCTGTCGCCCATGCTGGAGTGCAATGGCATGATGTCAGCTCACTGCAATCTTTGCCTCCTGGGTTCAAGTGATTCTTGTGCCTCAGCGACCCCAGTAGCTGGGAGTACAGTCTGCATCACTACACCTGGCTAATTTTGTATTTTTGGTAGAGACAGGGTTTTGTTATGTTGGCCAGGTTGGTCTCGAACTCCTGGTCTCAAGTGATCTGCCTGCCTTGGCCTCCCAGAGTGCTGGGATTACAGGTATGAGACACTGCGCCTGACTCCAGAGCTCTTTACATCTTGCATAATTGCAACTATCTACCCACTGAACGCGGATCCCCATTCCTCCTCCTCCCTCCCACAGCCCCTGGCAACCATCCTTCTACTTGCTGCCTCTGTGGCGCTGGCTCCTCAGGTGTCTCATGGAAAAGGACTCACAGCATCTGTAATGCCCTCTTTCTTAGGTCATATTATCCCCTTGTGTCCCTTCTTCATTTTGTCAGGGGGCCTCCTTAACCTCCTACGGGACGTGTGGGTGATCAACTTCTGAACCCTTACCTAGAAAAGAAAATTTTTGATTTTTCTCTGTGACTTTATAGCTTGACTTGAAAATGCTACATTCCAAATTACCTCTCCTTAATATCTTTTTTTTCTTTCTTTCTTAAAACAGAGTCTTGCTCTGTCACCCAGAGCAAGGCTCACTGCGGCCTCTGCCTCCCGGGTTCTAGCAATTCTCCTGCCTCAGCCTCCCGGGTAGCTGGGATTACAGGCACGCACCACCACACCTGGCTAATTTTGTATTTTCAGTAGAGATGGGGTTTCACCGTGTTGGCCAGGCTGGTCTCGAACTCCTGACCTCAAGTGATCTGCCTGCCTCGGCCTCCCAAAGTGCTAGAATTACAGGCATGAGCCACCATGCCCGGGCCTTAATATCTTTTTTCTTTTTATTTGTTTTTAAGACAGGGTTTCACTCTATTGCCTTAGCTGGTCTCTAACTCCTGGGCTCAAGTGATCCTTCCACCCTGGTCTCCCAAAGTGCTGGGATTACAGGCATGAGCTATGGTGCTTGGTCTGCTCAATGTCTTGAGGGTATTGTTCCATCATCTTCCAGTATCTGATGCTGCTGCTGAAAAGTCTGATGCTAATTTCATTCTCATTTCCTTCTATTTAAGAAGACTTTGCTCTCTGGAAGTTAGTGGTGTTGTCGTTTTGATTTTTGAGACAGGTCTCACTCTGTGGCCTGGGCTGGAGTGCAATGGTGCCATCATGGCTCACTGGAGCTTTGACCTCCTGGGCCCGACCAATCTTCCCACCTCAGCCTCTTGAGCAGCTGGGACCACAGATGCATGCCACCATGCTCAGCTAATTTATTTTTAGTTTTTGTAAAGACCGTGTCTCCCTATGTTGCCCAGGCTGGTCTTGAACTCCTGGACTCAAGTGACCCTCCAACCTCGGTCTCCCAAAGTGCTGGGATTACAGCCATGAGCCACTGCTTGTTTTCAGAGTTTTGAGATTCATCAAGATATGTCTGAGTGGGGTCTTTTCTCCGTCCCCAGTATTCAGCATTAGGTAGGTCCTTTAAATCTACAAGGTTGTGCTTTTTTTCAGCTCAGGAAAAATTTTCCTGCACGCCTGCCCTCATACCTTACATCTTTGACTTTGTATCTGGGAACTGGAGAACTGTTTTCTACTTAACCTTCCAGATAACTAGTTTGGCCATTTATTCAGAATGTTCTAATGAATATATCCATTTAACTTTCTAAAAGAATTCTGGCAATTATATGACATGATTAATTTTCAAGAACTCTTTCTTATTCTCTGATTATTCATTTTTATCACAGTCGGTTCTTGTTTTATGAGCATAATAAATATGCTCTTGAATCTCCAGCTGAACATACCACTTTGAATTTTTATATTCTTCTGTCTCCTGGGCTCTCAGGGTAGGTTGTCCTACTTACTTCAGTCCCTTTTTTTCATTCTCTGGGTTTTTCTCAGGTGTCTTGGGATCTGTTACCTTCAGAGCACATCCAGGGAGGCGGGCCGACATTGACAACAGTTGGAAAGGGCATTCTCTAGGATTGTATAAGTCTGTTTCCCTAACAGGCCTCCCTGACAGCTCTGAAATTTCATTTCAAAGTATTTCTTTAAAGAACTATAAGTAGAACTACCATTGGATCCAGCAATCTCACTACTGGATATCTACCAAGAGGAAAAGTCATTACACACACACACACACACACACACAAAAAAAAAAAAAAAAAAAAAGAACTTGCACACACATTTATAGCAGCATAATTCACAATCGCAAAAATGTGGAACCAGCCCAAATGCCCATCAATCGAGTGGATAAACTGTGATATGTATATATGTATATATGTATGTGTATATATGTGTGTGTATATATACACACATATATATACACACACGCATATATACATACACACACACACACACACACACACAGAGTAGAATACTACTCAGCCATAAAAAGGAATGAATTAATGGCATTTGCAGCAACCTGGATGGGATTGGAGACTACTATTCTAAGTGAAGTAACTCAGGAATGGAAAACCAAACATCATATGTTCTCACTCATAAGCGGGAGCTAAGCTATGAGGATGCAAAGGCATAAGAACGATACAGTGCACTTTGGGGACTTAGGAAAGGGTAGGAAGGGGGTGAGGGATAAAAGACTAAAAATTGGGTTCAGTGTGTTCTGCTCGGGTAGTGGGTGCCCAAAAAGCTCACAAATCACCCCTAAAGAACTTACTCATGTAACCAAACACCGTCGCTTCCCCAAAAACCTATGGAAATTAAAAAAAAAAATTAATTGAAAGCTAAAAAAAGATTATACCTTCAACTTAGCGTTGGGCTACAGAGGATGAAGAAGGATGAAAGACTACAGGGAAAGAATGTGGGAATCATAAAGGTAGGTGCTGTGGGTGTTTAGATTCCACCACTATAGCACTGGAATGATGGGGCAGTGGATTCCTTATGTGGCTCCCTCCTAAGCAGAAACACCAGAGGTGCTGGGCAGCAGGGAGGGTGACACATGCCAGGAGCAAGTGGCAGGAAGTACAGAGCCAACCTTGGGAGCAGACCAATGCTCACACATGCAGGGTGCAGTGATGGCGCAGAGAAAAGGAGTGCGTGCAGGTGTGGTTTCAGACATGTGCAGGAATACAGTGATGGTGTGAGCAAAAGGGAGTGTACACATGTGAGTGTGCCCGTGTGAGTGTGCATGCACATACACAAATTCCCACACAAGCATCCATAGAAAGAGACTTGGAGATGGCCTTCTAAACACACAAAAACAAAAGTCTAAATCAGTCTCATCAGTCCTGAAACACCAGACCATCCTTCCACGAAACCCGCCTTTTTGTATCCACCTTTTGTATCTAGAGGCAAAGGCCATATAGCAATGAAGGCAGTAAGGTGGAGCAAATTAGAGCTAAGTCTGTCAGGAGTGAGAAATAGTGTCTTTAAAACCCACAAACAAAAGCAGGAAACGCCAATGTCAGGGGAGTTGGGAGGATGACCATGGGTCTCCATAGACACCGGCAACAGGTCAATGACAGCTGACAATCAAGGTACCACCCAGCAAGGGTGCAGGCAAGATGATCTCATAAATCAGTGCGAAACACTTGGTAAATTTAAAGTCGGGCGTAAATGCCAAATATAGATAAAATATTCAACTCAGGCAGCAAGGTGCTCTAAGCCCACAGGCCTTCTTTTAATTAATGTCAGATTGGATCCAAGACATTCCCAGGATAGATGGGCAGGCAGGTGCTCGGAGAATCCTGCCCTGTGGGACTGGCCTCCTCCCTGACAAGCTTCACCACCAGGCCCCAAAATTCAGGACACAGGATGCTTCTCTCCTCAGCTGCCACCACGTGGAATCTGCTCTCCCCGCCGCTAGGTGCAACCCTGTGATTCCTGGGAGGGAGATGCCAAGTCGAACTGGGGTAGCTCTGGAGAGTCAGGAGCTAAGAGTTGGCTGATAGTGGAGGGGAATGAGCCAGACAAAGGTTGACGCTGTTCCAATCCCAATATGGGTCAACGTTTGAAAATGGAGGTTAGCACCTCACACCCATGAGGATGGCTACTCCTGAGAAATCAAAAACATAACAAGTGTTGGCAACGATGTGGAGACACTGGAACCCTTGAGCACTGTTGCTAGGAATGAAAAATGGCACAGCCAGTGTGGAAAACAGTTTGGTGGCTCCTCAAAAAATTAAAAATAGAATTACCATATGGCGATAGCAGTTATGACGTCCCTGAGGTTCTGTTTTCTGTCTCTGCCAAATATTTCTGTTATGGGAAGTCTTGATTCACAAGGAGGTGGCAATTCTACTTCTGGATACACACCTCAAAGCACTGAAAGCAGGGTCTCAAAGACATACTTGCCTACCTATGTTTATAGCAGCACTATTCACAGTAGCTCAAACCTGGAAGTAACCCAAGTGTCTGTGGATGGATGAACAGGTAAGCGAAATGTGGTATACCCACACAATGGAATATTATACTGCCTTAAAAAGGAAGGAAATGCTGACACATGCTATAACATGTCTGAACCTTGAGAATATTATGCTAAGTGAAATAAGCCAATCACAAAAAGAAGAATACTATCTGATTCCACTTACCTGAAGTACTTAGTCAAATTCATAAAGGCAGAAGAGTAGAATGGTGGTGACCAGAAGCTGGGGGAAGAGAGGCATGTGGATACTGTTTAATGGGTACGGAGTTTCCATTTTACAAGATGGAAAGAATTCTGGAGGTGGATGGTGGTGATGGTTGCACAACATTATAAATGTATTTAATACTCCGAAACCACAGCCTTACAAATGGTTAAGATGGTAACTTTGTTACGAGTATTTTACCACAATTAAAACATTTGGGGAGAAAAAAACTAAAATGAAGGCTAAGGTTTAAAAGTGGTTCAATGGCCAGGCGCAGTGGCTCACGCATGTAATCTCAGCACTTTGGGAGGCTGAGGCGGGCAGATCACGAGGTCAGGAGTTTGAGAGCGGCCCGGCCGACATGGTGAAACCCCGTCTCTATTGAAAAAACAAAAACAAACAAAAAAAAAAACACACAAAAATTAGCTGGGCATGGTGGCAGGCGCCTGTAATCCCAGCTACTCAGGAGGCTGAGGCAGGAGAATCGCTTGAAACCAGAAGGCAGAGGTTGCAGTGAGCCGAGATCATGCCACTGCACTCCAGCCTGGGTGACAGAGCAAAACTCCATCTCAATAAATAAGTAAATAAATAAATTAAATAAATAAATAAATAAACAAACAAACAAAAGAAAAAGAAAACAGTGGTTCAAGGTTCAAGGCCTGAAGTGGGAGGTCCCACTAAACTCTCAGGGATAAGACCAGGTAAGACCCGATTCAAGCGAAGACAGGAATCACATGAGCCAGGACATGAATTTGACTCAATGACCCTGAAGATGGCAGCCCCCTAGTATGCTGTGATGAGTTGGTTGAGTTTCTCCTTCAGAGCTGCTCCCAGTTATTTCCTGGTGGTGGGGAAGGTGGGCGCTGAATCTCCCCCATCCTCTCCTAGAGCATCACTGTTTAGTAAGGATGGTCCAGGGGCTGGGGCTGCCTACGGTTGAGAGGACAGTCTGGGTCGTGGGATGGCTTTTTGTCCCCCAGGGCAATCGAACCTGCCTTATGCCACCGTTAGTGGCAGGCAACCCCACCATGGGGCCTTTGCCCATGCCATCACTCTATTCTCTGTCTGGCATATATATATATTTTTTAATCCCTTCCTGCCTACTTTTCTTCCCCTGGTCATTGCCTCCTCATGCTTCGTTTCTCAGTCTGGAAGTCCTCTCCTCCAGGCAGCCATCGCTGGCTCCCTAGTCTAGGTTAGGATTTCTGTCAGATATTCTCACCTTACTGTATGTTTACTGTGTGTGTCCCCACCATGCTGTGCCCTGGATCTAGACCAGGCCCGGGGACCTAGGAGGTGCTCAGTTCGCATTTTTTTTTTTTTTTTTTTTTTTTTTTTGAGATAGAGTCTTACTCTGTCACCCAGGCTGGAGTGCAGTGGCATGATTTCGGCTCACTGCAACCTCCACCTCCTGGGTTCAACTGATTCTCCTGCCTCAGCCTCCCCAGTGGCTGGTACAGCAGGTGTGCACCACCATGCCTGGCTAATTTTTGTATTTTTAGTAGAGGCGGGGTGTTGCCATGTTGGCCAGGCTGGTCTGGAACTCCTGACCTCAGGTGATCCACTCGCCTCAGCCTCCCAAAGTGCTGGGATTATAAGCATGAGCCACCGCGCCCAGCCTTCAGTTAGTATTTATTGAATAAGTAAAGTTAATCGTGGATTGGATCAATCAGTCAATCTAAGATAATGATTATAAGAAAGGTCTGGAAGACATGGTCAAGAAGGAGTTTAATAAAAATGTGACAAGACAATACTTGGTTACTTTTTTTTTTTTTTTGAGACGGAGTCTCGCTCTGTCGCCCAGGATGGAGTGCAGTGGCCGGATCTCAGCTCACTGCAAGCTCCGCCTCCCGGGTTCACACCATTCTCCTGCCTCAGCCTCTCGAGTAGCTGGGACTACAGGCGCCCACCACCTCACCCGGCTAGTTTTTTGTATTTTTTTTAGTAGAGACGGGGTTTCACCGTGTTAGCCAGGATGGTCTTGATCTCCTGACCTCGTGATCCGCCCGTCTCGGCTTCCCAAAGTGCTGGGATTACAGGCTTGAGCCACCGCGCCCGGCCAATACTTGGTTACTTTAATTGCAATCTCTAGCTACATGTGGCATGCACTGGCAGTTCCCCTATTCAATCAACATTCCCTCCCCTTTCTAACAGAATTCTCATTTTGTTCAGCATTGAAATGTGGCTGGCTAAAAATATTCAGTTCCCCCATCTTTCTTGTGGCAGGAGGTAGCCCATTGTCATGGTTCAGGCCAGTGATACCGCAGTTAAAGGTTTCCTGGAAAGTGTCTGCTTCCCTAATACAGACTCCAACCCATCCTGAAGAAAGGTTAAAAAAGGGAGATCCTTTTCTTTTTCTTGCCTGGAACACATGTGGGATGCTTGGAACCATGAACTACTGGGAAGGACAGGAGATAAAAAAAATCCCAAAGGCTTCTGCACTTGGTCACTTGAGCAGCCCAGAACTGACAGCCACCTGGACTTCACACTGTGTGAGACACGGAAATCCCCACCTGCGTAAGCCACAGCTGCCCAGATTGGTTGATACTTGCAGCGAGAGTGTTCCTAACCTGTATACGCCAACCGGAACATTTTACACAGGACTGAAATGACCCATGGATGACAGCAATGATAAATAATCTTGGAGACAGCCTGGCTAATGTGGCAAAACCCTGTCTCTACTAAACCCACAAAAATTAGCTGGGCGTGGTGCATGCCTGTAATCCCAGCTACCCAGGAGGCTGAGGCAGGAGAATCACTTGAACCCGGGAGGCGGAGGTTGCAGTGAGCCGAGATTGCACCACTGCACTCCAGCCTGGGTGACAGAGTGAGATTTCATCTAATAATAATAATAAATAATCTTGGAAGAAATTACAGAAAATAATACAGATACCAGATAGCAGAAAATGGCTGGATTTTCAATATGCAGAAAAGATGATGGACTATATAAACCAAATAAATTGTTTTTTTGTGGAGCCAAAAAAAAAAATCAAGGAGAGGTCACTAAAAGTCTGGCTCATGAATTTCTAAAACAGACAAATAAGCCAAGGAACAGAAGTGGTGATCCAGAGAAAGCAGGGTGGATTCATTAATAATAACTCACTTCAAACTAACTACAAAATTCTTTTGATTGAATTTTAACTAGTAGAGCAGGAGAATACAAAGGATTCTTAAAAATCATGTGTCTGGATATCCTTAAAGCTTTTGATTCTCATGACAGGATGTGAAAAAGCTTTTTAAAAGCAGCAATGTCATGGTTCAGCTAACTGAATTCATAACTGGTTGAGTGGCTACTCAGTGGGTATAAATCAATGAATTTATGCAATCTTAGGAGGAGATAAGCCAAATGCTTGGCCTTTGCTATTGCCCATTCCATCTTCACATCAACACCTCTAGAGGAGACACAAAATAAAAAATTCATGAGAAAGCACAAAGCTGAAAACAAAGGTAATATACTTGATATAAACAAGACACAGAATTCTCAAAGGGTGGAAAATGAGCTAAAACATTTAGCTCAGATCTAGTATTCAAGAAAAATGTAAGATTCTGAAAGTAGGTATAAAGAACTAACCAAGAGAAGACAGGTGGGCAGCTCTGGGCTGCAAACAAGGAAGTGCTCTCTCGTAATTAGTTACCTGTGTGGAGCCACCGGCCTTGTGATACCCAGAGAAGTATTGCGCATGCAGATGTCCAAATGTCTTTGGTCATGGAATCCTGTTTGTTTTTTCTTCACAGGTCTCATGATATATAGATTTTGTGGAGCTTATTTTTATTTTATTTTTTTGACACAGGGTCTCACTCTGTCACCAAAGCTGGAGTGTAATGGTGCAATCTCAGCTCACGGCAACCTCTGCCTCACAAGTTCAAGTGATTCTCTTGCCTCAGCCTCCCGAGTAGCTGGGATTACAGGCGCATGCCACCATGCCTGGCTAATTTTTGTATTTTTTTAGTAGAGAAGGGGTTTCACCATGTTGGTCAGGCTAGTCTCGAACTCCTTGGCCTCAGGCAATCCACCCACCTTGGCCTCCCAAAGTGCTGGGGCTACAGGCGTAAGCCACCATGCCCAGCATTGTGGAGCATATTTTAGCACAGGCTATTTAGAAAAGACATCCAGGAAAACCATCTGCTCCCTGTAGAGAGCCAGTATGAGCCATCTGAGCCTTTTGCACCCTTCTGTTGATGAGGCTGGACCCTGGGCTCTGAAACACAGAGGTGGTGTTGGTTTCCATGTGGGACACTGAACAATCCCACGGCCACTGAGCCAAGCCAATCTCCAACCCACACCACCTACACACCCCATGTCCTACCCTCAGGAATGCTGAGAACATGTGGGTGACTCAGCACAGACCTCCCCTAACACTGGGAAACCATTTAAAGGACACCTTGGTGTATCAATGGGGTTGACGTGGTAAACACAGAAGGCATTCTTTTCATTTTTATTAAGAACAGATATTCCTGACCAAGGAAGTCAGCCACCCCCACAGCCATCTCAGAACCAGCTCGGCAGGCAACTCAAATCACTGTTCTCCATGGAAGGCTGTGTACTCATGCCACCTCTAATGTCACCGGGTTACTGCCTGATCTGCCTTCCAGCCACCCCACTGGGCAACGCTTGGAGTGAAATCCTCTGGCCAAGGCAGCTGCGCAACTTCCTATTTGCCTGTTCTTTCTGCTAGAATCCCCTTTTGGGCCCTACTGCCCCTTTAACCCCACAGCCAATCAACCAACAGCCATTTCATCACCTGTTCCCCAGGACTCTGACCGCATCTATGGAACAATGTAAACAGTAGAGTGCATGACCCAGCTAAATGTAGCAAAATAAAACATGTTAGTCAAATTCCACCCCAGGCCTTCCAATTTGTGTTTTGTTTTGAGATGGAGTCTCGCTCTGATGCCCAGACTGAAGTGCAGTGGCACGATCTTGGTTCACTGCAGCCTCCGCCTCCTGGGTTCAAGCGATCCTCCTGCCTAAGCCTCCCGAGTAGCTGGGACTACAGGCTCCCGCCACCATGCGCAGCTTATTTTTGTATATTTAGTAGAGATGGAGTTTCGCCATGTTGGCAAAGCTGGTCTCAAACTCCTGACCTCAGGTGATCCGCCCGCGTTGGTCTCCCAAAGTGCTGGGATTACAAGCGTGAGCCACACGACCAGCCCAGGCCTCCCAGTTTTTAAGCAAGAGCTCAAACAAAATGCCAAACATCAGCAGTAATGAAAGGGGAAGGTGATGTCTTTTGAGCACTTGTTATTTTTTAGCTATTTTATTTCACATTTTCAAACATAATCCTTCCAGCCACCACGGGGTGGAGATACAATCAATGTCTGCATTTGAAAGATAAGAAAGCTTGATCCCTGAGAGGCTAAGCAACCTGGGTCACACAATGTTTTGAGCCGTGTCTGTCAAGCCCTAACTTTTTGCTTTTTTCACTTGTCTAAGATCAAGTGTGGGTTTGGCCCAGGTGTCCCATCACTGTTCATCCCCCGAGAAAGAGATTTCTATTTCTGGGCCATTTGCAATGTCCTAATGAGCAATATGCAATGCTCAGATCAACAGGCATCAAAGAGCAAAGAGAAAGTGAGAAAAAGGCATATAGGGTCATGTTATTCCCACAAAGAGAAGGAAAGAATACAGGGAATCTACTGCTGATCAGGGACCAGAGCTCCATTCTGGGGTCAATTATGAGCAGAGAGGGACAGCAAGTATAGACAGAGTTTTAGGCGAGTCTAGAGTGCACGACAGATAATGAGTTGGTGAAGCCTGACCTTCTGATAAGGACCCAGGAGTCTGGATGTGCTGCTGTCAGTGTCAGAGGCGTTCGAACCAGAGCAACTCCATCTTGAATAGGGGCTGGGTAAAATGAGGCTGAGACCTCCTGGGCTGCATTCCCAGGAGGTTAAGGCATTCTAAGACACAGGATGAGACAGGAGGTTGGCACAAGATACAGGTCATAAAGGCCTTGCTGACAAAACAGGTTGCAGTAAAGAAGCCAGTCAAAACCCACCAAAACCAAGATGGTGAGGAGAGTGACCTCTGGTCGTCCTCACTGTTTATTATACGCTAATTATAATGCATTAGCATGCTAAGAGACACTCCCAGCAGCATCATGACAGTTTACAAATGCCATGGCAACACCAGGAAGTTACCCTGGTGTTATATATGGTCTAAAAAGCAGAGGAACCCTCAGCTCTGGGAATTGCCCACCCCTCTCCTGGAAAATTCATGAATAATCCACCCCTTGTTTAGCATATAATCAAGAAGTAACCATAAAAATGGGCAACCAGCAGCCCTTGGGGCTGCTCTGCCTATGGAGAAGCCATTCTTTTATTCCTTTACTTTCTTATTACATTTGCTTTCACTTGACTCTATGGACTCGCCCTGAATTCTTTCTTGCACAAGATCTAAGAACCCTCTCTTGAGGTCTGGATCAGGACCCCTTTCCGGTAATATCAGGGTCCCGCCATGGGATTATTGTGTACCTCCTTAACCTTGTTTCCTCAGACCCATGGCAGCCCTTCCCATTCTATTCCTACACAAACAGAACTCTTTCTCAGCTCCAGGCAGACAAGCAGAATGCCCAGGCAGTCCCACTCTCACCCCTGTCTGTGCTTATTCATGTTCATTACTGCTTGCTGTGACTCTCCTTTTGAGACCCACCTGGACTGTTTGGGATGAGGAAATAGGCCTTGATGTCCAGCACGTGAACACTGGTCCTTTTTGGAGTTCTCTCTCTAAATTCTGGTTTTCAAATGGCTGCCATGGGGTGGAGGCAGAGAGAACTATGCCTGAAGCTTCAAGGAGATAATTTCCTGAAGACTGCCTGTCCACAACCTTATAGCACATCAGACTCTCCCAGGACAGGAGAAGCTCCCAATGGGATTTAGATTCTCATCCACGAACCCTCCACGTTCCTCCCCTTCTCCCTCTTTGCCTCCAAAACGAAACCAACGTTCTAGAGATCAAAATTGAGCTCCATGGAACATCAGTAACATTTAAAAGAGTTCCACAGTTAAATATTAGGTTAAACCATACAAAATTGCTGCTGTTTAACCATTTTTTAAAACTGCAAAACAGGAATTTCCTATGGTCCAACCTAATGAGTTTTAGAAATCCTAAATACTCTGCAAGACTCAGAACTGACATCACATTTTATAGGTTTGAAGAATTCCCTGCAGCAAAGAAACCTGTATAATTTTGTTTTCCTAATGTATTTGACAACGGAACCCTTTTATTAGATGACACCTGTTAACATCTTACAGAACCTGTATTTTATATTTTAGAAAATACTGCCTGAAAGAATTCAAAATAAGTAAGAGCTGTTCACAAACTCATCCTCCCCCATCTCTTGACTATATCTGAATAAAATAAAATTCACCCATCCAGGTAGGTTACCCATTTATTCCATCCACAAGTACTTATTGAGCACCTCCTCTGTACCAGGCATTTGCTTAGAATTGGGGACAACTGAAACCCAAGTGTTCTGACAAAGGAAACAGGGCCCTTTAAGATGGAGTGACCAGCTTCACTTGAAGAAGCCAGAAAGGGCTTCATGGAAACACTGAGTTTTGAACTGAGGCTTAAAGGAATTTTCCAGCACAGTAAGCTAACGGTCAGTGCCTACTCCATCCAGACGAACCCAGCTCACCTGCTCACATCCAGTTCCATTTTCAGCACCTACCTCCCAGGATCTCTGTATCTATGGCTTCCACTGTCTCTGCTTGACTTGTCTTCTCCTGAGCACCCGAATAAAGCGTGGTTTATCCAACTGCTTTTGGATCTGGTGCCTGATTTCCTGTGGGCTGGTGCTATTTTGCCATGCACTCTGAAGTTAGAGTCCAGCGGGAAGGCCCAGGGTCACTAACCACAGGCCTCTTTCATGCAACTCTTCCCAGCCTGTCTCTCCTTAGGCCTCACTCCGTATCTGGCTCAGGAAGTTCCCTGTGGCCGAGGGAGGAGCTATCATGGTTGACCTTTGGGGAGGTGGGAGATAGCCTGGGGGCTCAGGGAGCTGTGTGCTGCTCTGTCCCTTCGATTTCAAATCCTGGGCCTTCCTAGCGGTTCAGCTGTGGTGGGGACAAGACAAAGTTGTTCTGTGCTTGGCAAGGGCACAGGGGTATTAATACAGCTTGATGTTTCCCCACCCCTAATTTCCCTTGGCTCACCCAGAATAATAACTGAAGTGGTTCCCCATGGTGGGTAATTATAGGATTGGTTAGAGGCACTGGGTCCTTAGGGAGATGACAGTTTTCCTCCTACAGTTCCAGGCTTTGTGTACCCCTTCAGTGACCCTCTTTCTGACTCATGCAACAAGAAAAATCTACATGGCATAGTCAATGAGACAGCCCAATTATGGCTGTGGCTGCACAGGGTGAGGGCTGGGGCAGACTGAAACTCAGACACACCACGTTACTGAAGTCCTGTGCTCCGAGCTCAGGAGGTTAGGTGATTCTATACCTTATGGAAGCTATATGATACATCTGCAATTTGCAGCCCAGCAATAGGAGAGAAAAATGAGTATCGATGCTGGTGGGCAGTTTAGGCACAACATTTCCAAAAACCAACCACAAAGAGTCATCCGTCCAGTGACGGCGGAGTCAGACCATTCGGAAACCGCCTTTGCAAGTCATCTAAGCAACCTCCATTTTTCCTACAACCTCCAAACTGCCCTTAGTCATTCTTGGGCTTGGGCCAAGGTAACTTTGGGAGTTAGTTTATAGTGTAAATGATAATAGCTCTTCCCCCAAACCGAAATGCCTTGGTAAAGCTAATGAAGGACCATCAAATTAGGAGGATGATAGGAGCCTGAATTCTGCCAAGTGTAGACATAAAATTATTACCGGATATCTTTCCAGAGGTCAAAAGATATGCGACTTCCCCAATTTCTCCAGCAGATAACCTAAGGTTGGCCTTTTGAGGTGTCTTTTCTGGTTTTGACATTTATTTCCTCATGACTCAATCCGTTCTGAAGCCCCCACCTAGCACCAGACTCAGCATGCAAGGACCATTATCCACACCCCAATGACTGCATTCACAACGAATCAGCAGCACCCATTCCCTTGCCTGTCAAACTATCCTTGAAAAACTCTAGCCTACGAATTATTGGAAAGGCTGAATTAAGGAATAATAAAAACTTCAGCCTTCCGTTCCACCGGCTCTGCATGAATTAAACTCTTTCTCAATCGTAATCCCCTCATCTTGATAAATTGGCTTTATCTGGGCAGCAGGCAAAACGAACCCACTGGTTCATCGATGGCTAAAAGTCTGCCTAGGGGTACTCTCCTTCAGCATGCAGAGAACTGGTTCAGGGAGCTGGGCTGGACAGTGCTGGGCACTTTCCTTTCAAAGAAAATCACCAGCAATATTCCCCTGCAGCCACAACTTTTTAAAATCAGGTCAATGGCGAGGTGGCTATTTTTCAAGCTGGTAACAACATGTTTTGTCAGTTTCATCTTTGTGTTCTAATGTGGCCCTAAAGAGAGATATCTTTTCCCCCTATTCAGAAAGGACCGTCTGACTTATAACTTGGCCCAATGCTGGCTGCAAGATAATGGGAAATTTTACAACAACCTCAAGAGCCCAGACAGCTCTCAGCATGGCCAGGCTCCTCCAGGGGCCAGATGAGTAATAATCTACAGTCAGCAGATAGAGCTGGGGCAGGAGTCGCTGAGCTGCTAGCAGCTCCTGTTGGCAAAAGTGGTCACAGGAGCTTATGGTGGAATGTGGGATGTGAATTTCAGAGTAAGAATGATGCCAAGGATCATTCATCAGCTGAATGTCTGTCCCTCTGTGAATCACTCATTGCCGCAGGTTCCCAGCTGTAGACCAGGGAGGGTGACAATGACACCTACCCCACAAGGTGGTGGTGAGGATGGAGTGAGATGGTACAGGGGAGAGGTTTCCCCAATCACACAGCACTGTGTGATGCTGGCTGTCACTGTCATCCCTTGTTAAGTTGCGCTACGGGTGGAAAGACAATTAGTCTGAAAGAAACCATCACCCAAAGGGGTATATACTTAGAAGAGGGATTGCTGGGTCAACAGGACCTTTAAAAACATAGATCTCAGCACCTCTCTTCTCTGCTTAAAACCTTCCAGTGGTTTTCCTATACTAAGCAGGAAGTTAAAGTGTTCACACCACCTCAAGGCCTTGTACCATCTGGCCCTGACTATCCTTCTCCTGGCTTGTAGCCACCTGGACTTTCCAAATAGTCCTTCTCCCTCCAGCCTCAGGGCCCTTCTTATCACTGCTTCTTCTGCTAGTGGCTCTTTCACTCTCCTTGCTGCCTGCGTAGCTAACATCTACTTGTCTCTCAGATCGCAGTTTTCAATGTAACTTACTCAGAGAAACCTTTCCTGGCCTCTAAACTGGGTCAGATACTCTACTTGTTATTTGCTTTCCACCCTCTTTTACTAGTGACAGAGCAGGTGCATTGCCATTTTAGATAAGCACCAACATTTTTTAAAGTTCACCTTGACCAGAAGCTGCCTAAATTCAAAGGGCATCAGCCTAATGGCGAAGGTCGGCATGACCATAAACCACAAATAACATCTCTGACCAGAGACATTCCAGCCCCGAGATAACCTCCCCTCCAGCTGGAGAGATGTCACTCTCAAGATAACCTCCCCTCTGACCAGAGACACTCCAACCCTACTTCTCCCCCACACAGAAATATTCCAAGCCTGTAATAAGCTCTCTCACCAATAAATATTCTTTGTCTGTAAGTGAGAGGGCTCCTGACCGAAATCGGCCAGAAGCCCCTCTCAGGTTTATTCTCCAAAATAAACCTTTGACTGTTATGCTGCTTTTTGTGTTTCTTTCCTCATTCTTTAACTCTTACAACTAGTCCTTCATTACTGTTGGAAGTGCACGTTTATTGTAGTATTTTGTTTTGCTGATTTTCTCAGTATTTACTCAGCACCTACAGGGGGCCAGAGATCATTCTAGGTGCCAGAAAGACAGCATTCAGAGAACTGGTCCCAGAAGTTCCAGGGAGCTGGGCTGGACAGTGCTGGGTACCTTCTTTCAAAGGAAAAGGTGAGGGCTGTACAGGGTGAGGGCTGGGGCAGACTGCAATAAGTAAAGCAGAGCCTGCCCTTTAGGAGCCTATTTTCTTGTATGGGAGACAGAGTAGACAAAATCAATGGAGACAGAATTTAATGTCAGGTGGTACTAAGTGCCATGAAGAAAAATACTGCAGAGCTGGAAGACAGCTCCACAGAGAGCAACCTTCCATGAGCTGGTCAGCAGAGCTTCATGCAGGAGGTGACTGGGTAGAGCCTGTGTCATGCCCACTAGACTGTGAGCTGTGGTTAAGGAATGCCTGTGTATGTTCCCTTCATAACCTTATAAATCTCCAGCACCAAGTGAATGCTTAGCACACAAAGGGATAAATGGGCAGATGAAACGACCTTGCCTTCAAGGATCCCAGTGATCATGCTGTAACCGCCCAGGGGTTACAAAGAAAGACCTGCTGTACAAAGAAAGACCAAAGCATTGGAGTAAGAAAGAGTTTAATAGACACGAGGCTGGCCACACCACGTGGGAGACAGAGTTAGTACTCAAATCAATCTCAACCAAGCTCCCAGGTTAGGGGTTTTTTTCAAAGGCAGTTTGGGTGAAGGGGTGGGGGTGGCTAGTCTTGCAGCTGATTGGTTGGGGCAGAGATGAAATCACAGAGAGTCGAGTCTGTCCTCTTAAGCTGAGTTGCTCCCTGGTGGGGGCCACAGGAGCCATCAGGTCCAGGTGGAGCCATGGGTTTCAGACATGCAAAAAACCTGAAAAGATATCTCAAAGGGCCAATCTACAACAGTGGTGTTATCTGCAGGAATGGCTGGCAACCTATGTATACACTTTAGCAGAATTCAGATTCTTCTTCCCCAGCCTGATGGCCTTTCAATAGCCTCACAAGGCAGTTGAGTTTTGGAGAAGGGCTATTATCATTTAAACGGTAACCTAAATGTCTTCTGAAGTTAGCTCAGGCCAAAAGCCCAGGAATAGTTAAGGAAAAGGCAAGATAGTGATGTGGATTAGATCAGATCTCTTTCACTGCCATAATTTTCTCATTGTTATCATTTTTGCAAAGGCAGTTTCAATAGCACAGGGCACCAGGCAGCCTTGAAGAGCCCCAGAGGCAGAAGGTAGCCTCCCAAAAGCTGACCCAAGCAACCATCCCATGAGGGACTGTGTGTACAACTGAGGCAGGAACTGAGACCTGCTTTCTCCACCTCTCCTACCACTGGACCCGGCAACTCCACCCTCTGGGCCCCACATTATTTCATTAAGGCTGCCATATGGCACAGTCCTTGCTGTGGTTGAATCTAGCCAAGTCTCCAAGAGATAACCAGGTGCGAATGAGCAAGGTTACTTCTTGGTTTCTATTTATTTATTTACTTTGATGATTATTATTTTTTGAGACAGAGTCTCGCTCTGTCACCCAGGCCAGAGTGCAGTGGTGTGATCTCAGCTCACTGCAACCTCTGCCTCCTAGGTTCCAGCGATTCTCCTGCCTCAGCCTCCTGAGTTGCTGGGACTACAGGCACGCCGCCACGCCCAGCTAATTTTTTGTATTTTTAGTAGAGATGGGGTTTCACTGTGTTAGCCAGGATGGTCTCGATCTCCTGACCTCATGATCCACCCACTTCGGCCTCCCAAAGTGCTGGGATTACAGGCGTGAGCCACTGCACCCAGCCAACTTCTTGGCTTTTAGATCACATTTAACAAACGACTTCCCCTTCTTTGTTCATCACCCTGTCACAATGGCCTGGAGTTCACTCTCTTAGCCAGTGGCTCCATCTGACTCAAGAAAATGCCTTAATCCTAGCTGGGGTGATCCCAGAGTCCATGACAGTCAACAGCTCTTTGCCCTTCCACAGTACTCATCTTTCTTTCCAATGCGTCACTCATACACAGTGTTGTCACTCATCTACCAAGTGGAGGTTAACAAGCTTTAAAAACCCATGCATTACATACAACAGAACATTATTCAACCTTAAAAAGGAAGGAAATTCTGAAACATGCTACAACATGGATGAACCTTGTGAAAGGAAACGATCTTGGGCCCCCAAATCATTAAGGAAAACTCAAGCTGGAAACTGCTTAAGGCAAACCTGCCTCCCAATCTATTCAAAGTTACCCCTCTGCTCACTGAGATACATCATCTTTTTTTTTTTTTTTTTTTTTTTGAGCTGGAGTCTCGCTCTGTTGCCAGGCCGGAGTGGAGTGGCCCGATGTCGGCTCACTGCAACCTCTGCCTCCTGGGTTCAAGTGATCCTCCTGTCTCAGCCTCCCGAGTAGCTGGGACTACAGGTGCATGCCACCACACCCAGCTAATTTTTGTAGTTTTAGTAGAGACAGGGTTTCACCATGTTGGCCAGGATGGTCTCAATCTCTTGACCTTGTGGTCCGCCCGCCTCGGCCTCCCAAAGTGCTGGGATTACAGATGTGAGCCACTGATCCTGGCCAATAGAGGCATATCTGATTGCCTCCTTTGGAAAGGTCAATCAGAAACTCAAAAGAATGCAACTGTTTGTATCTCACCTATTTGTGACCTGGAAGCTTCCCCTGGCTTCCAGTCTCCCTGCCTTTGCTTCAAGTTGTCCCGCCTCTCCAGACTGAACCAATGTACCTCCTACATATACTGATTGGTGTCTCATGTCTCCCCAAAATGTATAAAACCAAACTGTGCCCTGACCACCTTGAGCATGTCATCAGGACCTCCTGAGGCTGTGTCACGGGCATGTCCTCAACCTTGGGAAAATAAACTTTCTAAATTAACTGAGACCTGTCTCAGAGTTTCTGTGTTCATAACCTTGAGGACATTATGCTAAGTGAAACGAGCCAGACACAAAAGGACAAATACTGTATTGTCCACTTATGTGAGGCTCCTAGAGTAGTCAATTCATAAGACAGGAAGTAGAATGGTGGTTGCTAGGGGGCTAAGAAGGTGGAAATTAAGTTAGTGTCTCATGGAGACAGAGTTTCAGTTTGGGAAGATAAAGTTCTGGAGGGCCGGGCGCGGTGACTCATGCCTGTAATCCCAGTACTTTGGGAGGCCAACGCAGGCGGATCACCTGAGGTCGGGAGTTCGAGACCAGCCTGATCAGCATGGTGAAACCCCATCTCTACAAAAAATACAAAAAAATTAGCCTGGCGTGGTGGCAGGCGCCTGTAATCCCAGCTCCTTGGGAGGATGAGGCACAAGAATTGCTTGAACCTGGGAGGCAGAGGTGGCAGCGAGCCGAGATCTCGCCACTGCATTCCAGCCTAGGCGACAGAACAAGACTCGGTCTCAAAAAAAAAAAAAAAAAAAAAAAAAAAGTTCTAAAGCCAGATAGTGATGATGGTTGTAGGCCCATTGCAGTGGGATGTGGCACTCCTTTTAGAGGACATTTTTGGCTCATGGACCTCCCTTCAGCCTGACCTAATGTTCTTAGAACGGTGCTGTGATTGGCGGCTCTTCCTCCCAGGCCTCCTTTCTTCCCCCTCTCCTTTCATGGGTGTCAGGCCTGCATAAGTCTGCCGGCTCCTGCTCCTTCCCCTTGGTCCTTTTCAGGTCTTTCTCCCAGTCAATCTCATCTCATGCAGGTCTAATCCCTTCTTGGAATCTGCTTCTCAGAGGACCTGGGCTGATAACATCACCACATTGGCCAAAAGAACAACATGCCCAGTAAATGGACTGCAAAGCAACAAGCACGTTTAGAACCAGCACTATGCATTTGGAAGCACAGCGACAAATACCTTCGAATTTGTCAGGGCTTACAGTTGACAGCCCACATTAGTCATTCAATACATGTGTAATAAGCTCCTGGATGGTGAACACATGTGCACCCTGCACTTCTGAGGCAGGCAGGCAGGCATTCTCATCCACATTCTGCACATGAGTAAACTGTAGGAGGTTATTCTAGTATACAGTTTGGTTATAATGAATCTTAATGATGTTAAAAAGTAATAGGCAACATCATTTAGCATTTACGACATGTCAGGTACCATTCTATAGTTTTTTTATGTGTGTGTTGCTCATTTAAAAAAAAATCCTGGCCAGGTGCAGTGGCTCAAGCCTGTAATCCTAGCACTTTGGGAGGCTGAGGCAGGCAGATCACTTGAGGTCAGGTGCTCAAGACCAGCCTGGCCAATGTGGCAAAACCCCATCTCTACTAAAAATACCAAACTAGCTGCGAGTGGCGGCAATGCCTGTAATCCCAGCTACTTGGGTGGCTGAGGTTGCAGTGAGCCGAGATCATGCCACTGCACTCCAGGCTGAGCTGGGCAACAGAGTGAGACCCTGTCTAAAAAAAAAAAAAATCCTTAGCCCCGTATTTTAGGGAATGATGAGGAATCATAAGCAGAGGTGTGCCCTGAGAGTTACTTGGTGCGCTGTGTTCTACAGGAGCTGACCCAGAGGAGGAAATGGGGGGTTGTAGCACACCTGGCCCTCCAGGCTCACCTTGCAGGAGGAGAGCCTGCAGCTGAGAAGTTCCATGGTTGGATGGATTATCGTTAAAGTTTCCTGGTGTCATCGCTGGTTACACAGCAGGGAGAAGACAGGACAACGGGTAATAAAGTGCACAGGCTCAGATTCCTAATAAAACAAGACTGTGTGGTAATGTGCTCATCAGCCACGCTGAGGCCAACTGCAATTGAGAATTTATAAGAAAAATCAATGTGTGATTTACAGAGAAACGATTTTTATCTTTTAGATGTCAAACAATCAAGGAAAATGCAATGTCTCACATCATGCTGATTTCAAAAATAATGCAACATGGATGCAGCTGGAAACCATCATTCTCAGCAAACTATCGCAAGAACAGAAAACCAAACACCGCATGTTCTCACTCATAGGTGGGAACTGAACAATGAGATCACTTGGACTCGGGAAGGGGAACATCACACACTGAGGCCTGTCATGGAGAGGGGGGAGGGGGGAGGGATTGCACTGGGAGTTATACCTGATGTAAATGACAAGTTGATGGGTGCTGACGAGTTGATGGGTGCAGCACACCAACATGGCACAAGTATACATATGTAACAAACCTGCACGTTATGCACATGTACCCTAGAACTTAAAGTATAATAATAATAAAAAAAGATTAAAAAAATAAATAAATACTTCTCCTCATATCATTAAAAAAAAAAAAAAAGAAAGAAATGGAGATGGTGTTAAAGACTTGGGGTGGGGCAGGAGGGGCAAAGCACAGAGCATGCCCTCCCTCTTCTCTCCAAGAGGGGAGCCTCTTTCCACCACCCACCCTCCTTTTACTGTAGGGGGTGCGGCTTTCTTCCTTCTCAACCTGTCACTTCTGCTGCCTCCCTTCCATCATTGAAATAACAAACCCAGACACTCCTCATTCTTCTGACCTGGTGATACCCTTGGGGCTCTCCCTCCTTCCCGGAGTCCTTCCCCGGCCTGGACAACAGGAGGGGCTGGCCCAACAATCCTCTGCTACAGGACTAATCTTCAGGAAGGCTGAGCAATGCTCTCCACCCCAGGAAGGGCAGTCTTTGGGATTCCCACCTTCACACTACAATTGTGCCTTCTTCTTCATACCTGAGCATTCTGTGCCACTGCTGGCACGTCCAACCTGCTCAAGGCCTTTGAGACTCTCCAGCCCACCAGTAACTCCAAGTTTAGCATAGTGGCGCACATCTGCACCCTTTATTTATCTTGATGTTCTAGATGCATGACTCCCTTTCCTCTACCAAGTCACTAAACTACTTGGAGTTGGGGCCCATGGGCCTGCCT
This sequence comes from Macaca thibetana thibetana, assembly GCF_024542745.1. NCBI lineage: Eukaryota > Metazoa > Chordata > Mammalia > Primates > Cercopithecidae > Macaca > Macaca thibetana. Next base: position 67,050,688 of record NC_065593.1, on the reverse strand, counting down.
TGGGCATCTTCTATCTGTCCGTTCATCTGGAAGCCACATAGTGAGTGCTCAGGCCCATGAGCAGAATAACTGACCCCACTCAAGAAAATGCTGTCTGTCTCCCACCTGGCAGGAAGGAGTCAGCCAAGGGGAGGGACAGAAAGAGAAGGTAAGTGTGGAGGAGATGCAGACTTCCTGTGGGCGGGTTCCTGTTGCATTGCTACACACCTGCTACCCAGCTAAGAGCCTGGCTCACACACAGCAGGTGTGTGATAAATAAATGCTGAACAAATAAAGAAATGAATGAGTGAAATGAATAGAAGGAAGGATCCAAAGATTAGAGAAGGGAAAGATGAAAGGGAGAAATCACAGGCTGAGCGCGGTGGCTCACACCTATAATCCCAGCACTTTGGGAGGCTGAGGCACGTGGATCACCTGAGGTCAGGAGCTCGAGATCAGCCTGGCCAACATGGTGAAACCCCGTCTCTACTAAAAAAATACAAAAATTAGCTGGGCATGGTGGCAGGTGCCCGTAATCCCAGCTACTTGGGAGGCTAAGGCAGGAGAATCACTTGAAGCCAGGAGGTGGAGGTTGCAGTAAACTGAGATCATGCCACTGCACTCTAGCTTGGGCAACAAGAGCGAAACTCTGTCTCAAAAAAAAAGAAAAGAAAAGAAAAAGAAATGCATAGATATTCTTTGATCTGGAAGAGTTGGTTAGACATGCTATGCCTTGACACAACTGAATTGTCCTGAAATTCACTTGCAGAGAGGCATGGTTTAGCCATAGCCTGGCTCACCACTCTGAAATGTATCTTCTATAGACAGGGGTGATACGGTCTGGCTGTGTCCCCACCCAAATCTCATCTTGCACTGTAGCTCCCATAGTTCCCACGTGTTGTGGGAACGACCTGGTGGAAGATAATTGAGTCATGGGGGTGGTTTCCCCCATCCTGTTCTCATGGTAGTGAATAAGTCTCACGAGAGCTGATGGTTTTATAAGGGGAAACCCCTTTTTGTTGGTTCTCATTCTTCTCCTTACTGCCACCATGTAAGACGTGTCTTTCACCTTCCACCACGATTGTGAGGCCTCCCCAGCCACATGGAACTGTGAGTCCATTAAACCTCTTCTCCTTTATAAATTACTCAGTCTCAGGTGTGTCTTTATCAGCAGCATGAAAACAAACTAATATGGGGGGACCATCTTACACACACATACACACACACACACAGTATATACAGGATGTCAGTGTCATTACAGTACTTCCAAAAGCACAGGTTGGCATCAGGCTGACTACAACTCTTGACCACTTCTATGACCATTAAAATACAACATAAATAACTTCACCTTCACTGACCTGTGGACCTAGAAAAAAAAATATTCAGGCTTAGCCACGGACAAGGAGGAACAGGGGCTGAGGCGTGAAACCCCAACCGTCTGCAGAGTTCCTGAACCGGTGGGAGCAGCCTGTCCCACAGATGAGCCTGGACTGGGAAGCATCTACGTTTCCTCTGACACCAAAGAGCAAGACATGGCATTAACAAAGCCAGACGTGCTAATGGGGGCAACTTTGAGGCCAAAGCTGCTTGGGCTTCCAACTAACTGCTCTGGGCCTCTGTGTCTCTGTTTGCAAAATGGCACTGAATCGCTCCTGATTTCTCTAGATAAGTAGCTGTGCTTACATTGGTGATGTGGTCCATGGAAATGTACATGAATAATGGTGTGCTGGTCTAACAGACAGCCAGAGCCAGAAGCAGGGAGGAAGGCAGGAAGCAGACAGGCTCATGGCCCTTGTAGGGACTCAAGGTGTCTCTAATGGAACAGTGACCACCAAACTCTCTATCTTCTGGCTGCACTGATTTATGTCTTGCTCCTGAGAAATTAATGGCTTGGGAGGGTTTGTGGCAGCTCACCTTGCCTCCCTAGAAGGGCTTAGTGACAACTTTGGGGAATAAAAGCACTAGTTTCCAAGCAACCAAATAACAGGTCTTCAGTTACAAACCCGCGCTTTATTTTACAAAACAGTAGCTCCAGAGCTGTATTTAATTAAATTGGCCAAGGCCCTGTTGAGCCCAACAGGACCCTGCTAACACCATTTTTCACCAAATAAAGGTAAACAGACTCGTCTGCAGTCATGACTGGAGGGGGACTCTGATCTTGCATTAATTGGGCATGTCAGTTGGGCCTTAAGAATTCAATCAGCCAGGCAGTGACCCAATCTACTGCTGACAAATGGGCCCCATTTGCTATTCCAAAAAATGGAAAAACTTGTTGGAAAAGGAAACAGTGGCTTCTAGTTTGAGCACCTCTCATCTGTTGGGATCTAGCTGTACACATTTGCCATTTTGCTAGATTGCTTTACTCTTCTTTCTAAGTCAAGGTCAGGGATACACCCCCTTCAGTCTAGGATGACTTGGAGCTCAGAGAATACCAGCTCCTTATTCTCTTCTCCCTGGCTTCATCTTCTGATTCATGGCTGTCTAACTTTCAGGCACCCATTGTCAAGGGAATCATGGTGTCTGGCTACAAAGGGAAAAAAAAAAAAAAAAAAAAAAAACGCTCGTGGCACGCGCTTCACCAGCAGGAACTCTCTGATTTGGTGGGCTGGCTAATGTTGTGAGCACCCGTTCCCCCAACACCTGGCCCTTTTCTTGTTTTTCTTGCTTTCAGCAGCTCCATTTCTAGCCCCAAGACCTCCCACTGTGATGCTCAGCTAAACTATCACCTTATTCTCTTTAACAGTATCTGTGGTCCCAAGCCTAGAGCACCACTAAGGACCCCCACTCCCTTGCATCCCAGTTTCCAGGCTGCTGAGATACCCCACTGGCCACTGGCCTGGGGTCCAGCCTTTGGGCTGGCAGCTGCATCTGCATCATCTGTGACCCTCCTCAAAACACACACCTGGATTCAGAGAAACACAATAGGGACAGGGATGTTGTATTATTTATAACAAGTAGGACGGGTTGATTCTAGCGCTGCCTCCTGGAGGCACTGGGGAGTCAGATGCAGGGCACAACCAGACAAGGTGACTGAGCTGCAAGGTAGAAAGTAGACAGCTGAGCTAACAAATGGCGCAACTCAATAAGAAGATCTACACCCTCTCCTAAAGGATTGCATCCTGTGAGACAATCTTGGGGGCACTGTAGCAACCAGATTACTCAGGGGCAGCTGCAGAAAGCCAGGCTACAAGGTACCAGCTAATCTCCATGGGTGACTCTCAAGCTTCAACACACAAGAATCACCCAAGGCTATGCTCAAGGCCGGCCTCTGCCATAAGATACATTTTCTGTTCTACCTGGAAGGACCAACCAGATTCCCTTCTCTGGGGTCCAGTGATCGAAGAACCTGCCACAGAGCTGGGCTGGAAATCAGGGATAAGATTTTAGCTCTTACTCTTCTGCTGCTGAGAACTTGGCCCTGGCCTGCTTCGTATCTGCACGTATTTCTGAACGACTGCAGATACTCACAGAGAACTACCCCACCAGCTCCTCTTCAGGTCCCTCTGCAGCCCTGAGTTATTTACGAAAATCTCTTTTCCAAGCGGATCCCATAGAGCCTGCCACATGTTCCCTCTCCCTGGATCAGGCTGGTCCAGGAAGAACTGGGGAATACAGATGGGCAGACCCCCTGCTTGGGGGAGATGCAATTACAAACAGCAGGCCTGGGACTCTGCTTGCAAGTGCCAGATGGCGGAGTGGAGGTGCCACCCTAGAAGTCTGCTCTGTGCTCACCCCAGACAGACATTTAAGATTCTGCAGGGACTCGCAGGTCGTTGCCTCCATTCTTTCCCCATCCCATGACAGCACTCAATGCTTCCCAAATATAAACCATCCAGGATCATGCAGGGCAAGCACTGAACAAAATCAGAAGACAGGCTGTTGGGAATCCAGCTACTAGACAGAGGAAGAGACTAGCGCTTACTTGGACATTTCCAGCGGCATTATATACCCGTGGTCTGGTCTGATTTCATCCTCACAACGGCATTCCAAGGATGTTATCCACTCCATTTTACGGGGAGAAAAATAGTGGTTTGGAGAGCTGAAGTCATCCGCCAAAAGTAGCGGCTGGTCCACGGCAAATCGAATCCCCGCCCCTCACCAAGTCCCCACCTTCCTTAACCAGAGCAGTCATTGAGGGCCCTGGCTTTGAAGCTGACTTTTGCAGTTTGTGGCTAAATGACCTCTCTCAACTTCATTTTTTTCATCTCATAAGAGGGGGCCATCTGATCTGTCTACGTTCCTGGGCGTGGGGGCCGCGAGGATTGGCTGAAGTCAACAGTGGGCCTGCACTGTTATCACTGGGACCTGGGACAGAGCCTGAACAAACGCATTTACACTCAGGCTTCGGTGTTTAATAAGATTTGAAACAACAAAACAAACCCCTATGGAACTACGTGCCTTTTAATAGGGGACAAAGCTCTAAACCAAAAAGGGGGCGTTACGGTCATGGCTTCATGTTTTATTTAGCTTGCCAGGTCAAAGGGGACTGGGGCAGGAAGGGAGTATCCTACTTAATAGAAATCCTTCTCAGAAAATTGTAAATTATGCCAGGGAATAGTATACTGGGCTGAATAGTGTCCCCCCAAAATCCATGTCTACTAGAACCTCAGAACGTGACCTTATTTGGAAATAAGGTCTTTACAGATGTAAGTAGTCAAGATGAGGTCATGCTGGATTAGGGTGGGTTCTCAATCCAATGACGAGTGTCCCTATAAAAAGATAAAACGGAAACACAGAGATATACAAATACAGACGGACAGATGGGAGAAGGACATGGGTAGATGGAGGCGGCATGGGAACGATGCGTCTACAAGCCAAGTAACACCAAGAATTATTGGCAACTGTAGGAAACTAGGAGAGGCAAAGAAAGGTCCTCCCTAGAGCCTTCAGGAGAAGCATGACCCCACGGACACCTTGACTTCAGGCTTCTAGATTATTCCTAATCTGTGAGAGAATAAATTTCTGTTGCAATTTAAGTCATGCAGTTTGTGGTACTTTGTTATAGCAGCCCCAAGAAATGAGCAAACACAGTAATGAAAGATTCTGAGACAGGCACTATGCTTTACGTACACTGTATGTATGTATGTATGTATGTACGTACGTATGTATGTATGTATTTAAGACAGAGTCTTGCTCTGTTGTCCAGGCTGGAGTGCAGTGGCACAATGTCAGCTCACTGCAACCTCCGCCTGCCAAGCTCAAGTGATCCTTCTGTCTGTAGCTGGGATTACAGGTGCCCGCCACCATGCCTGGCTAATTTTTCTATTTTTAGTGGAGGTGGGGTTTCACCATATTGGCCAGGCTGGTCTCGAACTCCCGGCCTCAGGTGATCCACCCGCCTCGGCCTCCCAAAGTGCTGGGATTACAGGTGTGAGTCACTACGCCTGGCCCATTGTCTCATTTATCCCATGGGAGAAATAGTATTAGAACCATCATTTCACAGAGAAGACCACAGAGGCTCAGCTCTGCAGAGGCAGCAGCAGGATTCATGCTCTGATCAGGAGGCCCCGGTCTCAGCCTCCAGACCACACTGCCACGCAGGGCTACCTCTGCCCTCTCCTGTTCAGCCGGCACAATCAGTGCACCTCAGGGGAGCCAGCTAGTCTAAGTTGAGTGGCTTTTTCCTACTGTGAAGGGTTCGCCCTTAAGCACTGATATTCTCCTTCATTTTCAAAGAAGTTGTTTTTAAAGGCAATACTCATTTTCCTGCTTCCTTAATTTAATTTCTGTAGTGATGACTCAGAAGCATTTCAGAAACATTAATTACTGTGTGACAACACGAAACGATGATGGCCCGAGACATCTTGGGCTAGGAGGGGATGTCAGGCCTCTCATTAGAGCCACCACCAGCTGCTCTGTCCACGGTAGTGGCGTCTCTATGGATGACATATGGTCATTGATTTTATGTCTGATTCACTGTCATCACGGCGTCTGCTTTGCTATCTCCCAGTTGTCTCCGTGCTGAGCAAGACCTTTTCCCTTCCACATTACATTTGGTTTTTCTCCCCTAATCTAATAAAGGTTGGGGAAGTAGATAACCAAATTTCTCAGAATTGGGCAGAGACTCTGAATAAATAGTATTCTGGACCGTGAGGAGTCCTTTCATGGATCCAGCCCATGTGCTACAGGGCATTGAGTTTTCTGGTTTCTCTTTTCCCCTACTTTCCTGTTAACCCAGCTGCATTCACAACACAAGAGCTTTTACCATCCCGCCCTGATCCTGCTGAACCTAATGAACACCCATTTTCTGGGGCAAGGAATACGTTGGATGAGGCTCCAGCAGAAGAAACAGATTTTTGTTTAGTGTCCATCCATGTTTTCTCCAGTTGGCAGGATAGCCTTCAAAGGGCATCTGGGGCTGGACGCGGTGGCTCATGCCGGTAATCCTAGTACTTTGGGAGGCTGAAGCCGGCAGATCACTTGAGGTCAGGAATTCGAGACCAGCCTGGCCAACATGGTGAAACTCTGTCTCTACTAAAAATACAAAAATGAGCTGGATGTGGTGGCACATGCCTGTCATCCCGGCTGCTTGGGAGGCTGAGGCAGGAGAATCACTTGAACCCGGGAGGCAGAGGTTGCAGTGAGCCGAGATTGGGCCATTGCACTGCAGCCTGGGTGACAGAGTGAGACTCTGTCTTTCATTTAAATTAATTTAAATTTAAATTTTTAATTTTTAATTTATAAGGTCTTTAATTAAAAAATAAATAAAATAAAATAAAATAATAAACAACATTGGGGGGGCTGGCTTTAGGGGACCTCCCAGACATCCTGGGACATGAGAGGTGTAGGATAAATCCTTTCCTGGCTTCTGCTTCCCCAGCACAAGTGCTGTTCATCTGACTGTGCTAACCCATCGCTGTCTTTGTTACAGCTGCTGGGGCGAGCGAATGCTATCAACAACCTCCACCTTCACCCACTCAGCATTTTCATGGCAGCATCTCAAGTTGACGGGGAAATTCATACCTTCTGGTCTCTATTCTCACCTAGCTCGCTTCTGCTGCAACTTGTGATCCCCAGACTTCTCAGCTGTGCCTATATCTGTGGAGAGGAACATCTGAATCCAGAACTGCCTTTAGACTGGGGCCACCAGGCTTGCTCTTAGGCCTGCCCTTATGAGGGCTCCTTTCTTGGTCTCTTCTGGCAACTCCCTTTTCAATAGGCAAGGAGTCTGTGGGGCCCATGAGGAACCCCTACCTGTAATCCATACCCCCTTCTACTCCCAAGGTCTTGGCATCCGGGGATTCTTTTCCCAATGACTGGAGGCTCCATACAAGGCCTGTGTGGACCCCATAACTGTTGGTCAAGCGTTGACCATCCCCTTGGTCACTGTACTCAAGGATCACCAAGTGGCCAATGCAAAGATGAGCTAAACCCTGCTGTTTCTATTCTAACTCAGGCACTTTGTGGACTAAGCATGCTGGGAAAAGAACATGATTAAGAGCTCCAAGTGGGTCAGCACTGTCCAGAGAAAGCAGTGAGGAGAAACTGAGCTAGCTGAAGGGCAAGGCCTTCTCTGAAAATACCTCCCAAGGGAGAGCTGGTATAAACACCCTGGCCTCTCTTCTTGGTTTGGGGGCTGATTTTCATGTCTCTGGGCTGATCATAACTACATCCTGGGGAAATACATCCTTCTTGAGGGGCCCAGAAGCACTCGTCAATGTCAATGTTGATTTCGGAGCTGACAGTCGGGATGAAAGAGGCAGTAATCAATTTGAGGGTATTAATTCCATGTCTACTACATGTGCCGCACAGTGCTAGGGGCCCTGAAGATGGGGGGTGGGGGCACAGCTGTGTATCTGCTTTGTTATCTTGAACTTGCTCTGTGTCAGAGCAATTCTGGGACTTGACAAGTTCATCGTTCCATGTAGACCATAACTGCTCTTTCACTTTGCTCTCCACTCTCTATTAGGTCAACATTCATTTTCTTTTCTTTAAAACATTTCCCAAATCATGCTGGGCACGGTGGCTCATGCTTGTAGTCCCAGCACTTTGAGAGGCCAGGGCAGGCAGATCACCTGAGGTCGGGAGTTTGAGACCAGCCTGACCAACATGGAGAAACCCCGTCCCTACTAAAAATACAAAATTAGCCGGGTGTGGTGGCACATGCCTGTAATCCCAGCTACTTAGGCGGCTGAGGCAGGAGAATCGCTTGAATCCGGGAGGCAGAGGTTGCGGTGAGCCGAGATCACGCCATTGTACTCCAGCCTGGGCAACAAGAGTGAAACTCCGTCTCAAAAATAAATAAATAAATAAATAAATAAATAAATAAATAAATCCCAAATCAGCATATTTCTTTACAGACCACACTCATCATCTCAGCCTGAGCTCTAATCCCCAAACTGTCTGGCACCTTCAGTCTCTCTCCTCTTTCCTGGGCTTCACTTATTTTACCATCACCAAAGTGAACATTTTAAAATAAAGTCGTATTTATAAGTTCCATGAGAAAACCTGGGAAACTCAATAGGTGTTTCTCATGGTCACGGTGCCCCATGAATCGACGATCCTCTCAAACTCTCCTCTTCTGCTCTGTTCCTTCCATGTTAAGAAAACTGGCTTCGGAGAACTCCTCCGAGGAACTTTGGGTAGAGAGATAATTTCTTTTACTAAAACCTGTCCTTCACTTCCATCTCTTTGGAAATGCTTTGACATTTCCACCATTTTGTCTTATTTTGTTTCTTTTCTTTTCTTTTTTTTTTTTTTGAGACGGAGTCTCACTCCGTCGCCCAGGCTGGAGTCAGTGGTGCGATCTCGGCTCACTGCAAGCTCTGCCTCCCAGGTTCACGCCATTCTCCTGCCTCAGCCTCCCGAGTAGCTGGGACTACAGGCGCCCGCCACCGCGCCCGGCTAGTTTTTATATTTTTAATAGAGATGGGGTTTCACCATGTTAGCCAGGTCTTGATCTTCTGACCTCATGATCTGCCCGCCTCGGCCTCCCAAAGTGTTGGGATTACAGGAGTGAGCCACTGTACCCGGCCCTTATTTTGTTTCTAATACAAGCTTGTGTTGGGGTAAGGAAGGGCAGAGGAATGGCTATTACTAACATTCTTGAAAAAGAGCGGATGCAAGACACTTTAGTTTTTAAAAAAGACTCTCGGTACATTTCATCCTGAGAAAATACTTCACTTTCCATCCATCACCACCCCCCCAAAAAAATTCTATTTATAAAAGGACTCCTCTGCACTGCAGTGGGTTGAACAGTACTTCCCTGCTTCCTGCATATATATATATTTTTATATATATATTTTCAAGTCCCAATCCCCTATACCTGTGAATATGACCTTGTTTGGAAAAGGGCTCCTGGCAGATATAACTAAGGTAAGGATCTTGAGGAGAGATCATCCTGGATCAGGATGGACCTTAAATCCAATGATGAGTCCTTTTAAGAAGAAAAGAAGAGGAAGCAGACGTAGAGACACCCAGAGGAGAAGACAATCTGAGGGCAGAGGCAGAGACTGGAGTGATGCAGCCACGAGCCAAGGAATGCCAAGGCTTGCCGCAGCCCCCAGAAGCTGGGAGGGGGCATGGAAAGGATTCTCCCTCCACTGAGAGTCTCCAGGAGGAACCAGCCCTGCAGACACCTTGCTGTGGGGTCTTTCAACTTCAGAACTGTGAGACGATGCATCTCTGCTGTTTTAAGCCTCCCAGTTTGTAGTACTGTGTTACAGGAGCTGCGGGAAACTGATTCACTGGCCAAGTCCCTTGGTACACACTTTCGAGGGACAGACTCTGAAGTTTGAGACCAGCCTGGCTAACAGGGCAAAATCCTGTCACTACTGAAAATACAAAAATTAGCCGGGTGTGGTGGTGCATGCTTATAATCCAGGCTACTTGGGAGGCTGAGGCTGGAGAACTGTTTGAACCGGGAGATGGAGGTTGTTATGAGCTGAGGTCGCATCCCTGCACTCCAGTCTGGGCGACACAGCCAGACTCCATCTCAAAAAAAAAAAAAAAAAAAAAAAAAAAAAAAAAAAAAAAAACAGAAAGAAAGAAAGCAGACTGGGCACAGTGGCTCATGCCTGTAATCTCAGCACTTTGGGAGGCCAAGGCGGGTGGATCACCTGAGGTCAGGAGTTTGAGACCAGCCTGGCCTCAAACATGGCAAAACCTCATCTCTACTAAAAATACAAAAATTAGTCGGGCAAGGTGGTGCACACTTGTAATCCTAGCTACTTGGGAGGCTGAGGCAGGAGACTTGCTTGAACCCGGGAGGCGGAGGTTGCAGTGAGCCATGATCACGCTACTGCACTCCAGCCTGGGTGACAGCATAAGACTTGTCTCAACAACAACAACAACAACAAAAAGAAAAGCGAAGCAGATTCTCACCAGAAAGCAGATGATTCTCATCAGAAAGCAGATTCTCACCAGACACTGAATCTGAACCTGCTGGTACCTTGACCTTGGAGTTTCCAGCCTCTAGAACTGTGAGAAATAAATGTCTACTGTCTAGAAGCCACCCAATATACTGTACTTTGTTATAGCTGCTGAAACAGACTGAGACAACCAGGCAGAGAGCAGAGCCAGGGCTGTGCTGGAAAAGGCCTCCCATGGCTGTGGTCATGCCCGCCCCTTCCTATCACCAGCCAGGACCTCCCTTCTGAGGCCTAAGGCTGACATATAAGGTTTAAGATCTGGACACCTTCCCCCAGAGGAAGCAACAGGAAGCTCCGAGTCAACATATCCCTCCCAGAAGGCCTCGTCTTTTCTCTCAGGCTCTGTCCTTCTCACATACGTTCTGTCTCTCCTGAAGGCAACACCGTGTGGTCAGAGCCAGAAAAGGGGACCGTTTTTCATTATCCCGTCTCTCCTATCTCCCATACCAATCGGCTGCCAAGTTTAGTTCCCTGTGCGTTGAATCGACCTCAGACAGATATCCCTAATATCACTACCCTGTAAGACACTGGGTCAGTCTGTCCCCTAAATCCATTCTCTCCTCCTTCCCTAGTAAGAGAGTTTTAGTGGACACAGACCTGGCAAGGCAGAGGCTTTATTCCAGCCCCCCTTACAGCTAGAGTAAGGCATGTAAACTTACAAGATGCAAATACGGGCCAGGTGCGGTGGCTCATGCCTGTAATCCCAGCACTTGGGGAGGCTGAGGTCAGGCGACTGAGACCCTCCTGGTCAACATGGTGAAACCCCGTCTCTACTAAAAATACAAAAATTATCAGGGTGTGGTGGTGTGTGCCTGTAATCCCAGCTACTCAGGAGGCTGAGGCTGGAGAAGTGCTTGAACCAGGGAGTCAGAGGTTGCAGTGAGCCAAGATTGTACCACTCACTCCAGCCTGGCGACAGAGCAAGACTCTGTCTCAAAAAAAAAAAAAAGAAAAGAAAAGAAACGAAAGATGCAAATACACCTCTATCTTACATAGGGGTATATTATGGCTGCTTAACCAGTACCCTGCATAACGTGGGCACTGATGTACACTTGCTTGGATGGTTGCAACAGCCTCCCAGCTAGCCTCTGTACCTCTACTTTATCTCTTTGAAATCTGCATCTGAGCAGTTTAAATTGTATGTTTGGCTGACATCCACAGCTACACATAGAGATCCTATGGAACTGAACATGACCTGGCCCTCCCGTCCTACCTCCTATCACACTGTCCCTCAGCAAGCTCAAACTGCCTTACCCTGGCAGGACAGGCATTTAAGAGGTATAATGAAGGGGGTCTGAGTATCAGGGAGATATTATACAGGAGAGAAAAGAGATCAAGGACAACACGTTTCTTTCTCAGGGAAATGAGCTGCCTTCATACTAATGGAAATTGAGATTACAGCAAATAATGCAGGTTCAAAGTCTGAACATGCTGAGTTTGGAGCCTGTAGAACATTCAGATGAATGTACCTCAGCCAGATGGCTGGAGGGCAGCAAGCGAAATGACCCAGAACAGAGGAGAGAAGCTTGAATCACAGCTATTGATCCAGAAGTTATCAGCGTATGGATGGTGTGAAGCCATGGGGGCAGGTAAGAACGTCCAGGATGAGAAAACAGGTCTAGAGGAAAACCATAGATCAAATCTACGTCAGCTTCTAAATGCAGGCAGGAGTCTGACCGGCAAAGGTGAGGGAGCAGGAATAGTCAGAGTTAACAGGTGCCCACGTCACAATGGATGGATTGAAGAATTAAGAGGAACTGAGAAAGCTGACACTTCCAAGGAGCTGGGGGGTCTCCATCTCCATGCCCCCTAGCATGCCCTCAGCCGGGAATTTTCAGGAGCCAGGGCAGCCAGCCCCAAGGGCATGGCTGCCCCATGGTCAAAGGGTGGGGTGAAAAGTAGAAGCAGAGTGGAGAGGGAACTGGAGGATGTGGGGGTAACTGTGGGTAGGGGTACAAGCAAAGAAAGTATGAATGAAGCCTTGAAAGGACTTGGAAAGGCCTGGCACGGTGGCTCACGCCTGTAATCCCAGCACTTTGGGAGGATGAGACAGGAAGTTCACTTGAAGGTCAGGAGTTCGAGACCAGCCTGGCCAACATGGTGAAACCCCGTCTCCACTAAAAATATAAAAATTAGCTGGATGTGGTGATGCATGCCTGTAATCCCAGTTACTCCGGAGGCTGAAGCAGGAGAATCACTTGAACCCGGGAGGCAGAGGTTGCAGTGAGTGGAGATGGCGCCGCTATACGCCAGCCCCGGCAACAGAGAGAGACTCTGTCTCTAAAACAAAAAAAAAAGGGGCGGGGGGTGGGCTAGCCGTTTGGAAGATAACACAGAGCAAAGATGTCTAAGAAGACAGGGAGTTTGTCACCAGAATGTCAACGTAGGCAGCATTACTGCAGGGAGCATTTTCTAGAGCCTCAAACTGCTTTGGAAAACTTTGGTGATATAGTTTGGATATTTGACCCTGCTCAAATCTCATGTTGAATTGTAATGCCCAGTGCTGGAGGTGGGCCCTGGCAGGAGGTGTCTGGATCCTGGGGGTGGATTCCTAATGGCTTGGTGCTGTGGTGACAGTGAGTTCTCACGAGAGCTGGCTGTTTAAAAGTGTGTGGAACCTCCCCTCCCCTCTTTCTCACTCTTGCTTTTGCCATGTGATATGCCTGCTCCCCCTTCACCTTCTGCCATGATTATAAACTTCCTGAGACCCCCCAGAGGCTGATCAGATATCAGCACCATGTTTCCTGTAAAGCCTGCAGAACTGTGGGTCAACTAAACCTTTTTTTTTTTTTTTTTTTTTTTGAGATGGAATCTTGCTCTGTCACCCAGGCTGGAGTGGAGGGGCGCAATCTTGGCTGACTGCAACCTCCGCCTCCCGGGTTCAAGCGATTCTCCTGCCTCAGCCTCCCTAGTAGCTGGGATTACAGGTGCGCGCCACCGCGCCTGGCTAATTTTTGTATTTTTAGTAGAGACGGGGTTTCACCATATTGGTCAGGCTGGTCTTGAACTCTTGACCTCATGATCCGCCCGCATCAGCCTCCCAAAGTGCCGGGATTACAGGCCTAAACCTCTTTTCTTCATAAATTACCCAGTCTCAGGTATTTCTTTATAGCAATCCAAGAACAGCCTGATACATTTGGAGATGAAAAGAAGCAAGGAAATAGGATGAGGTCTTGAAGGGAAATTACCATTAAGGAGGTTTTCTCTCCTCTCTCATTCCTTCCTCTTCCTTCTCTCCCAATCTCTCTCTCCTCCACGGCTAGATGTTTGTAGGCTGAAGGGAAGAACCTGGAGAAACAGTCGAGAGAATGACGAAACTTCAAAGAGAGAGAGGGAAGAAGATATTGAGGAAAGGTGGTGAGGGAGCTCAGGAGCACGTGGAGGCACTAGCCCTGCAGGCTCGTCATTCCGAAGGGGAGAGAAGGCTGAAAGATGGTTCATGACGTCACTTGAGCTCAAAGGCAGACAGCGGGGAGTGGAGATGCTTCTACCAGATGCCCTCAAAGCTTTCAGAGAAGCCAGGGCACTATCATCAGAGAGGATGTAGGAAGGGAAGGTGGAAGGGCTTTAGTGGTGGCTTCAAATGGCCGCCACCAGGAGGGTGGAAAAGAGCTCAGGAGAAACAATTAGGGAAATGCTGGATACATTGTTTTCTTTATTCCACCTGTTTTTCTCATCCTGCCCATTGGATTTGCAGAGCTTGAAGAGTAAGTTAAGTATGTATCTCAATCCTCCTGGTCTTTCTTGTCACTCAGAGATGCTAAATGCATTTCACATACAGGTATGCAAAAATACCTCAGACCAGGAAAATATGTTAGCTTGGCTAGAAACGATCATGTATGCTTTAAAAAAAATTAAATGTGATTGGCCAAAGCCCACTCTTCAGGCTGCTGAGTATTCATTTTCTTCACCTTGACAGATGAAATTCCCTCCTCGACATCTATGGATCACAATGGGCCAAATTATCAGAAACCAACAGGGAGGCTAGCGACACCTTTACAGTGCAGCAAGCATATGCTAAGGCCTTATGGCATAACCTCGGGTTTTAGCAATTGACTGCATGGGAAACCAGGAGTCAGGGCCTGGGCACCCAGCTGGAATCTGATGGAATCAGCACCCTCCCCATCCACAAACATATGGAAAGCTTCTGTGAAGAATTTGAGTGTGCCAGAATAGTTGATGGGGAAGTTCTATTCTTAGTTAATACTGTAACTACAGATGTCTTCGATGCTGGCACTTCTAGACAATTAACCCACGGCCTATGCCAACACAATTTTACACTTATCTTCCTGTCTTACTGTAAACAACCCAATTTCAAAGGCAAATGTGCTATATACCCTCCCACAGACATGTCTTATTTTATACACCCCATCTTGCCTTTCCATCAAGATAGGAAAGTAGTCCTAGATACCAAAATAAGCCCCCCTTGCCATGCCCCCAAATGTTCAGCTTGTGACAAAAGCAGAAGATCTCCGGATGGCTGATGGATCCTGGGGTGTTTTTCTGGACCGAAGGACACTCAGGCTATTTCTCAATGACAGGAAGTTCACACAGCAGCTTCTAGATCTGTCTTAGACTTCTTGCTTCTGTATGGGCAGGAAGTGGGATGCACATCTAGATGGGTAATGAGATGAAGGGATTCCTGGAATGTCCTGGGGACAGTGATATGTGAGAGACGCTGAGAACTGGGGTCCTATAGGTAGACTCTAGGCAGAGAGGCCATCCCATATCTTAATTTTTTTTTTTTTTTTTTTTTGAGATGGAGTTTCACTTTTGTCACCCAGGCTGGAGCGCAATGGCATGATCTTGGCTCATTGCAACCTCTGCCTCCTGGGTTCAAATGATTCTCCTGCCTCAGCCTCCCAGGTAGCTGGGATTACAGGCGCCCGCAGACACACCCAGATAATTTTTGTATTTTTAATAGAGACGGGGTTTCACCATGTTGGTCAGCCTCCCCGACCTCCTGACCTCAGGTGATTCGCCCGCCTCAGCCTCCCAAAGTGCTGGGATTACAGGTGTGAGCCACCATGCCCGGCCGCAATCCCATATCTTTAAGATGCCGTACAGTAGACCTGATATCAGCTTATTCGGACGAATGCATCTTAAGAGGCTCTGAAATAGTATGCCACCAGCCTTTACCATTTGTCACTTTCGCTGCCATAACCCATGGCTTTCAAGGGAATTTTCCTCTCTTAAATTACTGGGTTCTACAGTTGTTCCTCCCTCTCTTCCACTTTTTCTTTCTAACTATTCAGTCCATCATATACTCTGCCAACAAATGTCTATAGAATCTTGGAGGTAAACATCATTTTTAAGGTAGCAAAAACCAAGTACACAGAAAATCTGACTTTGTCTAGCTAAACTCACCTTTGTAGCCACATTTCTGCTGACCCCAAAGCCTCATCCTGATACATTCTGTTTCCTCCTGGGATGCACACTCACCCCAGCTGGCTCTCCCCGTCCTTCCCTGGGCTCCCTTACTGGGATTATCCAGTTATTTTGAGCTCTCATAGCACCAAGGCCCTCTCTGTTGTAGGTAGATTTATCAGGGTTAAAGATTTGCATTTACTTGTATAACTCTTTCACGAATGTCCTTCTCCTCACTGGACTGTAAATCCCCAAGAAGGCAGAGCCAACGTGTTTTGTTAACCACTGATGCTCAAATGAGCTTCGATGCTGGCACTTCCAGACAATTAACCCACGGCCTATGCCAACAAAATTCTACACTTATCTTCCTGTCTTACTGTAAACAACCCAATTTCAAAGGTAAATGTGCTATATACCCTCCCACATACATGTCTTATTTTATACACCCCATTGAATCCTCAACACTTCAAGCAGGCACAGTTCAAGTAACCTTTTATTGATTAATCATTGCTTCCCAGCATTTAATAAGTCAGGTAATTTCATCCCCTGGGTCCTAAGCCAATCCTTTCCCCACTGGTTAGGCCCAGGTATTTACTCCGTACATCCTGGACCCCCCAGAAATTTCTTCATCTGGCCTCTCTGCTATGCATCCATGCTCGATCCAGCTCTCCCAACAGCCCTCTGCCACTACCTGTCCCAGCTGGGTTCAACCTTTCCCCTTGTTTCCATGCATTATGTTTTCTCTAATGATCTCGCTCATCTGAGAATGACGTGACATTAGCATCTAGAAGGTCCCTAAAGATTAAGCTGTGTTTAATCATTTCTTAGATAGAGAATAGGGAAACAAAGGTCAAGGGAGTTGGCCCATGTCACACAACCAGGCAGCAGTCCCAGGCTGGACTTTCTTTCAATCTTCCAACTGTCCTTGCTGTATTGCTTCCTCAAAACTCACCTTTTGGTTAGGCATGATCAATAACTTGTCTCCAGAAAAGGGATTATAAGAATAATACACATATTAATTTTGGGAGGCAGGAGGGCCCCTCGGTACAATGGCCAAACACCGGGGCTCCATCCAAAAACTGATGGAGATGACATGAGCCAATGGTACACATTTAAGAGGTGACGCTCTCCCAACTAAACATAAGTCCTGGACAATACCAGAGGCAGAGGCGTCCCAACCCCAAAGGCTGGGATCAGATGCTGTGTATTAAGACTGGTCAGTGGGGAGTATGAGGCATGGCTGGAGTAAAAGGAGATGACTATCAGAAACCACGTAACTGAAGCGTGACCACAGGTGACATGTATTGTGACAAGGCCAGTGGTTTCATTATAGCATATTTTCTTTTGTCTGCATGAATGTTATGTTATGACCCTCATTTGAGCATCCAATTCTTAGAGGTCGGCCTTCATTTTTCTCCCAGTCACCAGAGGGGACAAAGGCTTTTTTGTTTGTTTATTTGTTTGTTTTAAGACGGAGTCTCACTCTGTCACCCAGGCTGGAGTGCAGTGGTGCAGCCTTGGCTCACTGCAACCTTTGCCTCCCTGGTTCAAGCGATTCCTCTGCGTCAACCTCCAGAGTAGCTGTGACTATAGGCGTGCGCCACCGTGCCCAGCTAATTTTTGTATTTTTAGTACAGGCGGGGTTTCAACATGTTGGCCAGGTTGGTCTCAAACTCCTGACCTCATGATCTGTCCTCCTAGGCCTCCCAAAGACTTTGATTGCAGTGTAGTATTTACCCTGTGGCCAAACAATCTCGATATATTTGTTAACTTAGCACATGCACTGTGACGTGGTGTCACGGAGAACAACAATGGAGGCCACCTCAAAATTCAAGTCAAAGAAGTACTTGTTAGGGCAAAGGGCACAAGAAATGAAGGATGGTTTTGTAATTGGCTGTGAAAGCAGGTTAACTGTCACCCAGGTAAGAACCATCCCTGGGAACAGGCCTAAAACTTGGAAGATAATAGCCATAGCTCTGGTTCCACCCTTCAGTTCACATCAGCAAACACTTATTGGTCACCCACTGTGCAGGGCAGACTGATATTTGGAAACATAGAACAACAACTTGATTAAAGGCCACACTTCCTCTGAAGCCTCTGAATTAGTTATAAGAAAGAACCTTTTCATTATAAGGGTTATTTATTATATAGAACCTCATTCCCTGGGGTGGATGAAATCCAGGCATCAATATCCAGGCCGAGAGTCAGGCCTTACTGAAGAATGGGGAAAGATCTGTGGGTATGTATGGGCCTCCTGCCGTCTGAATGAATAATTCAGGAACATGGCCAAATTTCACCTTCCGTGTCTGGTCTGGCAAACGTGGAGATGCTTGGGCAGGGAATTTAACTGGGTTTTTCTGACTTCTTCTGGAGTGCCAAAGATTGAGCTGAGGGAAATCAGGGATGCCAGAATCCTATGAAAGCTCAAATCCATTCACCTCCCCCCTCAGAATTCAAAGACATAAAGTAGCAGCACTGCACGCAAGGGAGCTACTTATCTGCTGCCACCTTATAGGGGAGCTGAGGATAACAAGCCAAGTGGGCAGATTATCCATTTATTTTTGTCTTCCAAAAGTCTAGGGGGCATCATTTAGTGTCCAATTTCCTGTGTCCCCAGGAGAGCACACTGGTGCATCCCCCCAGCCAGGCTAGGGGGTCATCCCAGGGGGTTTCTGGCTGTGAGAAAGAATTCATCCCGGTTGCCCACGAACAAACATGTGAAATACAAACCATGTGACCTGGATAAACAGAATACGGTGAGGAATTAGGCAGTGCTGGTCTGGAACAACAGAACTGCACCCTCCTGGAATACAAAGACACCAGATGGTGGTTTTCTCTGGCCAGGATATTCTTCACACCATGGACAGACCTGAAGCTGCTTCTCCAAGGAATGAGAAGATAAGACAATCCATCTTTCAACAAAAACAATAATTTCTCTTTTTTTTTTTTTTTTTTTTTTTTTGAGACAGAGCCTTGCTTTTTCTCCCAGGATGGAGTGCAGTGGTGGGATCTTGGCTTACTGCAACCTCTGCCTCCTGGGTTCAAGCGATTCTCCTGCCTCAGCCTCCACGAGTAGCTGGGATTACAGGCATGTGCCACCACACCCAGCTAATTTTTGTATTTTTTAGTAGAGACGGGGTTTCACCATGTTGGCCAGGCTGGTCTCGAACTCTTGACCTCAAGTGATCTGCTGCCTTGGCCTCCGAAAGTGCTGGGATTACAGGTGTGAGCCACCACGCCCAGCCAAAAACAATGAATTTCTTGAATTTGTATGACAATTACACGCACAGTTAGTGGGACCCTGAGCAGAAGGAAGAAGGAAAGCTTCAAGGCAAATGATGAGACCAATCCATGTGGTAACGTAGCCATGTTGAGGACAAATCCCCAGCTCCCTCACCTGCAGATTTACACGAATCCAGTGGTTCTCAAAGTGGAGTCCTCAGACCAACAGCATTGGCATTGCCTAGGGACTTAGAAATACTAATTCTCAGGTCCCATTTCAGACCTACTAAATTAGACATTCTCGGGGTGGGACACAGCAAAGCTCTCCAGGTGATTCTGAAGCATGTTAAGTTTGAGAACTTGGCTGGGTGCAGTGGCTCATGCCTGGATTCCCAGCACTTTGGGAGGCCAAAGTGGGCGGATCGCTTGAGGTTGGGAGTTTGAGACTAGCCTGGCTAACATGGTGAAACCCTGTCTCCACAAAAATACAAAAATTAGCCAAGCGTGGTGGTACATACCATTTCCCAGCTACTCGGGAGGCTGAGGCAGGAGAATCGCTTGAACCTCGGCAGCAGAGATTGCAGTGAGCTGAGATGGTGTCATTGCACTCCAGACTAGGTGACAGAGACAAACTCCATCACAAAACAAACAAAGAAAAAAGTTTGAGAGCCACTGCACTAAGACAAAAATAGCAAATTACAATGGCAAATGCTTCCACAGTGCTTCCTGTGTGTAGGCACTATTTTAAGTCTTTATAGACATTATTTCATTCAATGCTCATGGCAAACCTGTGATATAGGTACTGATATAGTGTGGCTCTGTGTCCCCACCCAAATCTCATCTTGAATTGTAATCCAAATTGTAATGCCCATGTGTTGAGGGAGGGAGCTCATGAGAGGTGATTAGATCACGGGGACAGTCCCCCCATGCTGTTCTCATGATAGCAAGTGAGTTCTCACAAGATCTGATGGTTTTATAAGGGGCTTTTCCCCCTTTTGCTAGGCACTTCTCTCTCCTGCTGCCATGTGAAGAAGGATGTGTTGGCTTCCCCTTCTGCCATGATTGTAAGTTTCCTGAGGCCTCACCAGCCCTGCGGATCTGTGAGTCAATTAAACCTCTTTCCTCTATAAATTACCCAATCTTGGGCAGTTCTTTATAGTAGCATGAGAATGGACTAACACAGGTAGTATGATAACTTCTCATTTCTCAGAGAAGAAAATCGAGGCACAGAGGGTTAGGTCATTTTCACAAGTTGTTCTGACCCCCTTTAGTCACTACAGTGGTGAGGGAAGGATCCCCCACCTTAAATAGTATGAAAATAGTGTGACATAGCTGAACATATGACAAGCAACGCTGCACAGACTAGTGACATAACTCAGAAGATGAGAACATCGCAGGCTATGTGGGGCCACTCAAAGGTTGCACACAGTGAATTAGAAGGGGCTGTGCAAGGCAGGTTCTGCAGTGACAAAAGGATGAGGTGACCCTTGGTTCCCGTGGGAGGATGTGACTGGCTTGTCTGAAGAATTCTGCTGGTGGGCAGGGAGGTAGAACCCAGAAAGTTGAGGACTGGGCTGGGTGCAGTTGGTCTGGCTGATGCAGAACTACCTACGTGGGGAGCCTTTCCTACTGGGTGGGAAGAAATCTAGCCAGAGCCAGGGAACTCACAGCTAAGTCTTTGAGGTTTTATGAGGCTCAAAGGTGTCAAGGAAGCACATGAAATGTCAGTCCTTAAAAAGTATGAGAGAGAAGGTGATAGAGCCAGCATTTGAACCCAAGCTCCTGTGCTCCAGGGTCCATGCTCTAGTTTTAAGACACAATTCTATCCCGTCTCCCACTGTCTTTAATCAAGGCACACTGCACACTTCTGTAAGAATTGCCATGATCCCTCCTGGGTCAATATGCACCTGGAAAAGCAGCAGGCCAGGTCACGGAGGCTGTGGGAGGTTAAGGTCAGAGGTCTTCCTCTACCGACTTAAATGCTCCTTTATATGGCGGTTGCATCTCATCTTCACCAGCACCTCCACACACCCCAGTGGAAATTAATAAGGACACAAACACTGCCCAGTGTGCAGAGCATGCACAAACAAATTCATTCACTAGCAAATGGCACTGACTCTTTTTTCAGAGACTGTGTTAGGACCAGACACACAAAGATAACATCAAAACAAGGCTCAGGATGCTCCCCACTGCAGGTGGGGTGGGGGCTAGGGACAAAAATACAAACAGAGCATTTCGGGCAAATTACAAAAGGCTTTATATTCATTTCCAAGGTGTTTGGACTGCATCCTGGAAGCTCTGGTGAGTCGACAGAGGCCCGTAAGTCAGGGAGTGAG
Organism: Macaca thibetana thibetana; assembly: GCF_024542745.1. Classification (NCBI taxonomy): domain Eukaryota; kingdom Metazoa; phylum Chordata; class Mammalia; order Primates; family Cercopithecidae; genus Macaca; species Macaca thibetana. The sequence continues at coordinate 67,029,414 of NC_065593.1, read as the reverse complement.
GAGCAGATTTGCCATTTTAGGAAGGTAATTCTGGGGGACAGTGTGGGAGAAGCTAGAATGAGGATGGGCTTATGGCAAAGCACCAGAAAAAGGCTACTGTACAGCCTGAGACAGAAAAGCAAGATGATCAAAGAAGAAATGCAGGGTCACAGATCCCCGTGGTGCCACTAAACAAGGGTGACAGAAGGTTTTGGCTGACACATCTTAAGTCCTGTAGTCGGGAAAACATTCTCCAGTTAGCCACAGACCCCACCCCTCCCTGTTGTCTTTTACTGGCCGACTTGCTGTGTTTACATGAATTTCCTGGTACCCTGAGGTGTTTATGTTTGAAAGGCAGAGCTTTTCTTTCTTTCATACAATGTATAACACGTGATGGCAGATACGATTATGTGGAATAGAGAGACAGGGAGGAAAAGGATTAAGGGTGCTAGATTTCTAGCCTTTAAGAGGAAAATGCCTCTTTTTTTATTTTTTTAAAAATAAAGATGGGGGCCGGGTGTGGTGGCTCACGCCTGTAATCCCAGCACTTTGGGAGGCTGAGACAGGTGGATCACGAGGTCAGGAGATCGAGACCATCCTGGCTAACACGGTGAAACCCTGTCTCTACTAAAAATACAAAAAATTAGCCAGGGCATGGTGGCAGGTGCCTGTAGTCTCAGCTACTCGTGAGGGTGAGGCAGGAGAATGGCATGAACCTGGGAGGCAGAGCTTGCAGTGAGCCGAGATCGCGCCACTACACTCCAGCCTGGGTGACAGGGCAAGACTCTGTCTCAATAAATAAAATAAAAAATAAAAAAGTAGAGATGGGGTCCCGCTGTGTTACCCAGGCTGGTCTCAAACTCCTGGCTTCAAGCAGTACTCCTGTCTCAGTCTCCCAAAGTGCTGGGATTACAGGCGTGAGCTGCCACACCCATTCTGGAAAACGCCTCTTGATGTGCACCTCGCTCTACCTGAATTAATGGAATACAGCGCCCAGAAAGGAAATGAACAACAATGATGAACAAATTCTGCTTCTCTGAGATTAACGGGGGTGTACCTTGGCAGTTGCAGAACCTGACTCCTGTATCCTTTCTCCCCCTTCACAGCAAGGCTGGGTTACAAAAGACACAGCTGATACCACACCGGCCAGTACACAGAGAAGGACAAACTGTCTTCAGGCTGAAAGAAAGCTTGAGGGACCCACAGTCCTACCTCTAACTGTAATAACAGCCTTCAAAATCTAGGTCATTGTTAGCATCAGACTGTGCCTGAGGTTTGTGGCATTCTCCTGAGAGAAGCTTTACCCATCCTGAGAAAATGAGATTTTACACCTTGGAGCTGATGGGAACACCTGGGAACAGTCACTGTACACAGCTCACGATGGGCCCCAGCACCTGCTCTCACCTAGAAAGAAATTCAGAAGCTCCACACAGTCCGTGAGTACAAATCACCCATCGTAAGAAACGAGCTCGCTAGAGAAAAGGCAGCAAAGCCTTGGAGAACACAGCAGAGGCAACCAGCCCCCACCAAGCCAGCGAGCATGGTGAGGACTCACACTGACTCCATAATCCTTCTGTTGGGTCCCAGGCAATCATTTTTCTAATTGAGAAAAGCTGATAATATTGTTTCCCTGACTGAAGCCTTCGTTTCATTTCATCACTCTTAAGATGAAGTGCAAAGTGCTTATCATGATCCCCAAGGCCCCAGTGTCCTGTCCTCTGCCTACATCCCCAGCTGTGTCCAAGCCACTCCCTGATCCCTCCTTCTCTACACTCAAGCTGTCCAGTCCTCCCTTCTTTTCCTGCATCTCATCAGCACCTTCCTGGTGCAGGGCTTTGTGTGTGCCGTGCCCTTGGCCTGGCACACTCGCTTCCCATCTCTTCACCTGGCCAATTTCTTCTCTTCCTTCAGGTCTCAGGGTGAATTTCATTTCCTCCAGCAAGTGCCTCCTCTCCACCCCTCTGAATTAGTTATCTATTGCTGAGTGACAAGGCATCCAACATTTAGCAGCTGAAAACAACACACACTGACTATCTCATACTGTTTCTGTGGGTCAGGGACAGGGAAAGAAAGGCACAAGACCTGTCAACATCCACAACATTAGCTTCCACAATGGATACGAGGGATGAATGCCACCAGAATTCTAAGGGGAGAGAACCTCCGACTGTGAAAGAGCATTCTATCCACAGTCAAGTTATCAGCCCAAAATGAAGTTACAATAATGACATTTTCAGGTAAGCAGAGTATCAAAGAATTTATCTCCCTCATGCCCTGTATTAACAATCTACTGCTGTATAACATCTTCCCTGCAAATTTGGTGGCTCATACCAATAATCCTGTATGGTCTCAGTCTCTGAGGCTCAGAATCCAGGAGGTGCTTAGCTGGGTGGTCCTCGCCTGGAGTTTCTCATGAGGCTACAGTCATGACAGTAGTCTGGGCTGCAGTCATCAGAAGGCTCGAGTGGGGCTGGAGGATCCACTTCTGAGCTCACTTGTGTGGTGCTGCCTTGGAGTTCCAGTCCTTTGCCTTAAAGACACAGGGCTGCTGATAACATGGCAGCTGGTTTCCCACAGAGCAAGGCATCAGAGAGAGAGAGAGAGAGAGAGAGAGAGACAGAGAGAGAGAGACAGAGCAAGAGAGAGCAAGAGAGTGATAGCACAACAGAGCAACCAAAATGGAGGCCACAGAGACTTCACTTGACCTCAACTCTAAGGTCGCACACCATCACTTTTGCTTTTTCCTATTTGTTACAAGTGAACCACTGAGAAGTCTAGCACACACAGGAGAAGGAGAATTAGGCTCTATTTCTTGAAGGGAGGATATTAAGGGATTTCTGGACATATTATAAAACCACCCCATCCTCCCAATAGAAGAGTTCAAAATTCCCTGCAAGGTGGCTCAGTGGTCATAGCACACCATGCCTTGGCTTCTTACTATTTGTCACAGTGGCAATTAACCAATTATGTGCATAATCTGCAGGGTACTATCAGTCTCTCTTTCTAAACCCAAGGTTTCAGGAAGGCAAGGACTATTATAAGCTATGTCCCTGGTGAAGAGCACATCATTTGGTATGGAACAGGGGCTGAAGAGATATTTATTGGATGACTAAACAAACGAGCAAATGACAAATGAAAGAGGAAAGAATATTGGGGGGAAAGAAATAGTATATAGAAAATGACTATAACAAAGAGGTCAAAACTGCAACAATTTTTATACAGTGCAATGCTAAGATCATGAAATACGTATTCACAGCAGCACGCCAACCAGCCTCCATTTGCTAGGACTGCAGCTCACATACTCTGAGTTATGAGGATGAAGCCCTGGGTGCAGCCTTAGGCAGCAGGAAACTCCTTAGACTGGCTCAGCAGGCCACTGATAAAACAGAAAACCTATTTTCCAATACATGAGACAGAAGAGCTGGGAAGTCACATCTCCTTTATTAAAGTGAGGCTTCCCTCATCGTCCTCTTGGTAGCGACAGGCTTCGAATCCACACACTCCCATCGACAGCACCCAGGCAAGCCAGCCAGTAGGTCTGCCCTGCCTTCTGCTGGTGAGGTCACTCTACATGCATGAGAAGGAGGGCTTTTTGCTGCCCTCCTATTCCCGAGACCACTACTACAGATTCTTGGAAATACACCCTCCCTGTGGAGCTGGGCTTCCAGGATCAACCACACAGCAGTCTGAGCTTGGCCCCTGCAGGCACAGCCAGGTGAGGAGAAGAGCAGGTGGCAAAGGAGAACAGAGGAGAAACGGAAGACAGGATCATGAGCGGAAAGCACGTTTCAACAGGCAGCTGAGAAAATGAGACCCAGGCCCTGGAGGGGACACACTGTGCCCACAGCAAACCACACACACAAATCCAGCAGCATCACCACCTAAAACTCAGTGCTGACTTAGCACTGACTACATGCTGATACTGTAAAGTGCTAAGTATGCAAGAAGACGTGACAACCCAGTCATGATTTTCCAAGATAACCTGTGGGCATAACACACAGACAAAACGATGACCGAGAATGTAATACAAGGTGGCAGGTGCCAAAGACGTGATGTGTACAGCATGTGTCAGAAAGGACCTGCCCCTAGGATAGGGCCATCCATGAACTTTCCTGAGGGAGTCAGAGTTTGAACTTCATGATTCCTGCAACAGTGCTGTAGCTTGAAAGGGCCTGTGTGTGAGCAGCGTGTATCTCACACATTGTTCCATGTTCAATGTGCCTAATACAAAACAAGAATTTACCTACAAGGGGTTTATCATCTTGCTGAGGATGTAAGACTCGTGCACAAATACCTGCCACCCAAAGCAGCTCAAGAGGCTATGCTAGTGTTAATAATAATAAATAATAGTAGCCATGTCGCTGAGGAATGCCATCCCATCTGGTTGGCATAGTGAAAAATCAACTACTACTGCTGGAGGCAATATGGAGCCTCTGCAGGGCTCAGTGTCCACATCTGTGAAATGGGGTTGTAGGAACACTGACTAAGGAATAAAATAACTTCTGGCAGGTAAAACGCACTTGAGTGTCTCTCCTTCCTCCTCCTTCCATCTTCCATCAAGATGATCAGGTAAGAAGAAGGTAGCATTAGATGAGGGCACCACATCTGGCCCTGCATCCTGTTTCTGAACACTGGACCTAATGCTCTTAAATCCTAAGACAAGAAGAATTACTATATAGTTAATTAATTTATTTTTTCAAGAAAACTTATTGAGCATGATTTATCCACCAAGCAATGGGCCAAGCATTGAGGATAAAATATGAAAACTCAATCTAGGGGAATAAGGGCACGTGACATGCCCTGCCTGGTCTAATACCCCACTAACTCACGGGACGCACACCATCGTGGCCCGGCTCTACAGAAGACGGAGCTGAAGCTTAGGGATATCAAGTGTCCAATCTAAGTTTGCAGGTGGCACAGCCAGAACCTGGACCCAGGTCCTTTATTCTGACGTGCTCATAACCACTTCCTAATGCTACCTCTGGAGGGCGCTTCGTACTGGGGTGCACCGACCCATGAGGCTGAGGCTGAAGGGGAAGCCTAGAAGAAGCAGTTTGCATCTAGCATCTGGCAGCCTAGGAGTATATTTTCTATCACCCAGGGAGGCCATGTCTTGCTCTTGGTTTCTCTCTCATGCACTCATGGGAGTGACGAGAAAAGGAGAAAGGACAGACGTGACCACAGACTTAGGGAGTGCAAATGTTGGAAGGAGAGGACTGGAATGGTGCTGAGCCTTCCCATTTGGGCATGGGGAGATGGGTGTATCACTAAGAGAAGTAGGGTTACTGGTGGGGAGGAGAGAAGGCAACTTAGGTTATGTGTGTTGAGTGTTGGGGGAGGGGGTCACTGGATACCTTCAGTAAAATCATTTTCTTTAAATGGCAGGGGACTAGAGGTTGTGGGTAAACTAAGGAAGGAGAGAGGCAGAGGCCGATGGCTCAAAAGGCAGCAGGGTGGGGCATTCGCAAATAGACAATTGAGAGGGAGAAAACAGAGTTCAAGGAAAGGGAAAATGTTCCACGTCAGTTCTGTTAGTGAGATGGACTGCTTAGAATTTAAAGGTAATGAAAAAGGTAGAAAAGTGAGGTACCATACTCATTAGTATATTTCTATCATGTCATTCAAATATACTTAAAACTAATGTGCCATGCAATGGAATATTTATTGGCAACAAAAAGGGATGAAGTACTGATACATGCTACAATACAGGCACGCCTTGATAACACTGGGCTAACTGGAAGAAGCCAGACACAAAAGCCCACAGAGGACATGATTTTATTTATATGAAATGTCCAGAAGAGGCAGATCTAGAGAGACAGAAAGTAGATTAGTGGCTGCCTAGGCCGTAAGAGGGAATGGGGTTGGGGGATGCTGGCTAAGGGGTGCAGGATTTGCTTTGGAGGCAATGAAATATTCTTTTTTCTTTTCTTTTTTTTTGAGACGGAGTCTCATTCTGTCATCCATGCTGGAGTGCAGGGGCACGATCTCGGCTCACTGCAACCTCTGCCTCCTGGGTTCAAGCAACTCTCCTGCCTCAGCCTCCTGAGTATTCGGGACTATGGGCATGTGCCATGACGCCTGGCTAACTTTTGTATTTTTTGTTTTAGTAGAGCCAGGGTTTCATCAGGTTGGCCAGGCTGGTCTTGAATTCCTGACCTCAAGTGATCTGCCCGCCTCGGCCTCCCAAATTTCTGGGATTACAGGCGTGAGCCACTGTACCCAGCCAGGTAATGAAATATTCTTAAATTGACTGTGGTGATGGCTACACAATTTTACATATATTAAAAGTCATAGAATTGTACATTGTAAATGGTTGAATTGTATGGTATGTGAATTAAATCAACAAAGCTGTTTAAAAATTTACTATGTATATTGTCTTCAGGATGGCATTTTAAAAAAGAAAAATTTACTATGTGTATCTATGAGTAACAAGTGATCTTTTGGGGTGATAAAAGCTCTATAATTGGATTATGGAAATATCTGCACAACTATAAATTTACTAAAAATCATAAAATCGTACATAAAAACTGGTAGATTTTATGGTATGTCAATTATGCCTCAATAAAGTTGTTTAAAACAATAAAAAGAATGTTTAAACTTTATGACAAAGATAAAACACTCTATAATAGGGTTGCAGTACATTTAGACTAAAACAACTCAAAAATATACCAAGTCACCTGTCAAACGAGAGTAACAGTTCTGTAGAATCGCTGTGAGGATGGCACGAGGTAAGATATCCCCTGGCCTACAGAAGGTTCGATGCAGTGCAGCTCTGATTAAGGGAACGAATCCCACCATCTCTGAATCTGGCTTGCCTGTGTGGTATCTCCAGGATACGGCAAAGTCTGGGTGGGATGTGCACCCAGACACGTTTCTTGGCAATGAAATATCCCACAGCCCAGGAAGGAGGTAAGGGCACATTGATTCCACTTTCTGTGGCCCAAGAGAAGTCCTGCAGGTCCTAGGGATGAACCTTGTCTTGAAAATCATATGGGTGGCCAGACATGGGGGTTCACACCTGTAATCCCAGCACTTTGGGAGGCTGAGGCAGGTGGATCACCTGAGGTCAGGAGTTTGAGACCAGCCTGACCAACGTGGTGAAACCCCATCTCTACTAAAAACACAAAAATTAGCTGGGCATGGTGGCAGGCGCCTGTAATCCCAGCTACTTGGGAGGCTGAGGCAGGAGAATCCCTTGAATCCAGCAGGCAGAGGTTGCAGTGAGCCGAGATTGTACCATTGCACTCCAGCCTGGACCACAAGAGTGAAACTCCATCTCAAAAAAAAAGAAAAAAGAAAAAAGAAAAGAAAAGAAAATCACACCGGTTAATTTGAGTGGGGAAGGGAAGGGAGGGAATGCAATACTAAGGGAGGAATGTGTATGGGGCGTGGTGGGGAATAGGGGCTGGAAAAGCCATATGTAGTTGCTGGGCACTAGAGAGCCACTCACTGTAAACCAGCAGGTCTTTGTAGGTGCCCTCGAGGAAGCCAGAAGACAAAAAGAGGCTGTCCCTATGTCAGCTGGCTGTATTTGCAGAGCCCAGGGAATGTGTCAGAAGTATGGAAAGTCCCCGTCACAGACAACTGGGAGCCACCCTCAGGCTGGAAATGTCCATGGAGCCCCTCTAACTGCTGGGGACAAGCTGGCTAACCTGTCCTATTGGACCTTCAAGGGCAAGCATGCAGCCTTGTGATTCTTGGCCCTGTTAAAGCCACCACCCTTTCTATCAAACAAAAACAGAATGTCCTGCTTTCTTGTTTGTAGAATACAAAGACGGGATTTGGTTTCCCAAATAGAAGGTTAAATCTCAATCCTCAGTGCACTGCTTTAAACCCCATGGATGTGCACCTCTGAGGCATCTGGGCTCCCCTCGCTTCCTGCCCTTGCTGTGAGACTCCATTGCAGTCCCATCCCTCTGGTGCTGCCAGGAGATGCTTACCGACTGCTGGGCCCGTGGTGCTGCCATAGGGCCACACACTTCATCCAGCCTGCAGCCAGCCAGGGGCTTGGTAAATGACCCCAAAGGCAGACTCTGTCGGCTGTGTCCCTGTCTCTACATAAACAACTCACAAACACAAACCTTTCCCAGAATCTGTACCACCTGCTTTAGGCATGAGATGCCATACTCAGGAGGTACAAAGGAGTTGCCCAAACAGGTTACTCTGGGGAAAGTGGGGGAAGGCTGTGTGGACCATTGAGCTCTATGTAGTTATAGTGTGCCTCTTCCCTCATGGTGTGAAGGACTTAAAGCCCCCAAAGAGAGGCTCCTTCCAGGGTTCTCCTCTCAACCACTTGAAAATAGTCCCACTGAGAGATGACTCCGCTCCAGCCAGGTTCTCAGCTCCTGGAAGGCAGATCACATTTGCTTTCTCTGACTTGCATCTCACATGTGGCACAGAGAAGACCCCCTTGATCCGTATTCGGCAGAATAAAGGACTAATCTCCCTTCATCCCCTACGCCTAACTCTCCCTCGATGGCCTTGAAGGGAAGCAGGTACATCCAAGTGAGGGTAGAATTCAGGTATCCTTGCTTTCAGGTCAGATGCTTTCCTACTAGCCCTCATCAGTCATATTCCATTCTTACCAACTTTCCACACAAGACAAACTCTTACACATGAATACCTTATAGAAGATTAAATCTCAATCCTCAGTGCACTGCTTTAAACCCCATGGATGTGCACTTCTGAGGCATCTGGGCTCCCCTCACTCAGATTTGTAAAGTGGGCACATTAGGGTAAACTAAATAATCTCCTGGCTAGCTGGGCGCAGTGGCTCAAGCCGGTAATCCCAGCACTTTGGGAGGCCGAGACGGGCGGATCACGAGGTCAGGAGATCGAGACCATCTTGGCTAACACGGTGAAACCCCGTCTCTACTAAAAATACAAAAAACTAGCCGGGCAAGGTGGCAGGCGCCTGTAATCCCAGCTACTCGGGAGGCTGAGGCAGGAGAATGGCATAAACTTGGGAGGCGGAGCTTGCAGTGAGCTGAGATCCGGCCACTGCACTGCAGCCTGGGCGACAGAGCCAGACTCTGTCTCAAAAAAAAAAAAAAAAAAAAAAAAAAAAATCTCCCGGCTGCACGTGGTGACTCACGCCTGTAATCCTAGCACTCTGGGAGGCTGAGGCGGGCAGATCACGAGGTCAGGGGATCAAGACCATCCTGGCTAACATGGTGAAACCCGTCTCTACTAAAAATACAAAAATTAGCCAGGTGTGGTGGCAGGCACCTATTTAATCCCACTAGGGAGGCTGAGGCAGAAGAATCACTTGAACCGGGGAGGCGGAGGTTGCAGTGAGCCAAGATCACACCACTGCACTCCAGCCTGGCAACAAAGCAACACTCCGTCTCACAAATAATAATAATAATAATCATCATCATCATCATTATCATCATCACCCAAGTCCCCTTCATCACTGAACATGACTATTCTATGACACATGGATGAAAAATTGTAAGGATGAATAAATACCAAGTCTGTTCTTATACCTCCCTCCTGTGTGTGTAAATATTTTGGTACTATTTAAAGAGGCACGTGGGTTGGTGGGGGTGGGGGCTCTGGATCTCTACCTTCTTCTTTTGGTGTTAGCATCCTGCTTTTCCTTGAGAAACCCCCAACCTCCATCCTATGTAGTCCTGATGGAATTGTTGAACAAGCCTCCAGCCTCCCACCTCCAGGCAGAAGGAACAGTAACTCAAGCTTGCCTACTCTCAACAACTGCCCCTGCCTGGAAGGCATCCCAGGGCTCTCGGGAGGCTAAGCGTCAGGGAGATTGATGGGTGAACCTGGGTGGCAGGAGTCACTACTTGTTCATTCAGCAGACTCTGCACTTAGCATGTGGAACTGGCCACCTACAGTGCCCAATCTTCTGTGGCCAGATGTGCTGTCAAGGCAGATTTATACTCAGCAGTGCGGGAGGCCTGGTGGCGCTCCTTCCCACCCTGGATCACTGAGACACAGCCTCAAGTTTCTGCTTCCTTCCGTCCATGGGCTTGGATTTGTATATTATCTAATCAATTCTCATCAGGAATGTCAGACCAGCTGTGAGGTCCTCCTGAGTGCAAACAGTGACAGCCAGGAGATGTGGCTCAGAGTCAATTTTTTCTTTTTCTTTTTCATTTTTTTTTGAGATGGAGTCTTGCTCTGTTACCCAGGCTGGAGTGTACTGGGGCGATCCTGGCTCACGGCAACCTCCGCCTCCCGGGTTCAAGCGATTATCCTGCCTCAGTCTCCTGAGTACCTGGGACTATTTTTTTTTTTTTTTTTTTTTTTTTTTTTTGAGACGGAGTCTCGCTCTGTCACCCAGGCTGGAGTGCAGTGGCCGGATCTCAGCTCACTGCAAGCTCCGCCTCCCAGGTTTACGCCATTCTCCTGCCTCAGCCTCCCGAGTAGCTGGGACTACAGGCGCCTGCCACCTCGCCCAGCTAGTTTTTTGTATTTTCTAGTAGACACGGGGTTTCACCGTGTTAGCTAGGATGGTCTCGATCTCCTGACCTCGTGATCCGCCCGTCTCGGCCTCCCAAAGTGCTGGGATTACAGGCTTGGGCCACCGTGCCCGGACTTTTTTTTTTTGTATTGTAGTAGAGATGGGATTTTGCCAGGTTGACCAGGCTGGTCTCAAACTCCTGACCTCAAGCGATCCTCCTGCCTTGGCCTCCTAAAATTACTGGGATTACAGGTGTGAGCCACCGCACCTGGTCGCTTAGAGTTAATTTGCAACCAACCTGCCTTTAAAGCTGGGAAACGAAGAGAGACCTGTTCCAGTTCTAATTAGAGATCCTTTTGGACTAGTGAAGGCAGAAGGGTGTTTACAGGATCTCGTTATCTTCTTTCTTGGCTTATCCTGGCCGCCCCCTCAGCCCCTACTTTTCCTAGCCAATCTTCAACTGCTTCCTAAGGAAGGGTACAAGTCTGAAAACATCTTTAGTCTATGAGTCATCATTGAGTGAATGTGAGTATAGAAAATTCTAGGTTTAATACTATTTTTCCTCAGAACTTTGAAAGCTTGAAATTTGGGAACTTAAAAGCCTTGTTGTATTGCTGGGGAGACGTTTGAAGCACTTCTGCCAAACTACTTCCCCCCTTCTGGAAGCTCTAAGGATGGTGTTCGAAAATTTCATGCTGATACATCTTGGCAACAGTACTTCTTTAATATAGCAGGCTGGCACTCAGGGGGCCATTCCAGTCTTGAAAATTCAGGTACTTCAGTTTGGGAAAGTTTTCATTGTTACCACTTTTGCACTTTTTTATGAGACCGAGTCCCTCTCTGTCGCCCAGACTGGAGTGGAGTGGCATGATCTCGGCTCACAGCAACCTCCACCTCCCAGGTTCAAGTGATTCTCCTGGCTCAGCCTCCTGAGTAGCTGTGATTACAGGCACCCAACACCATGCCAGGCTAATTTCTGTATTTTTAGTAGAGACGAGGTTGTGCCATGTTGGCCAGGCTGGTCTCGAACTCCTGACCTCAGGTGATCCGCCCACCTTGGCCTCCCAAAGTGCTGGGATTACAGGGGTGAGTCACTGTGCCCAGTCTCACTTTTGCGCTTTTTAAGCTCCATTTTCTCTTTCTTTCTGGAATGCCAACCAGTCAGCAGTAGATCCTACTGGATTCATATTCTCAGTTCCTTACCTTCTTTTCTTACATTTTGCATCTACATGTCTTTTATTCTATTTTTAAGAGATTTCCTCAACTTCATCTTTTCATCCTACTGTTTTATTCTAGCTATCTTGTTTTTGATTTCCAAGAGCTCCTTCTTAATCTGATTGTGCCTTTTCATTATTGATAGCATCCTCTTCTTCTCCCTCTGAGGATATTCATCATTTTCATTGTTGCTTTTGTTTTATGTTTCCTTGTGATCTCTGCATTGTTTCTGTTATCTCCAAATTAGTTTTTTGGTCTTTATCTTTCATAACGAAGGCATGCCTCAAAAGTCAAAGGAATTAGAGCTATCCAGTTGTGGCATAATACAAAACATATTTTGTCTTTGTGTCTGGCGGCACAGAGCTTCCCAAACTCCTGGAATTAACTAAGGAATAGGAGTATCTCTGTTTATTCACAATGAGCCCCTTTTGTTTACACCTGAGTTTATGCTAATAAGGTGCCTTAAGGGGGCCCCCTAGATAGTCTCAGGGTGGGCTGGTCACCAGAAAGACTAAGTGATTAGAAGGCTAGAACTATCGACCCCACCCACTGACCTCGTGGAGGGGACTGGAAGGAGACTGGATATTAAGCCGTCTAAAAACTCAACAAGAAGACCTGATGAGTTTCCAGGTTGGTGAACACACAGAGGTGCTTGGAAGGGCAGTGTGCCTGAAGAGAAAATGGAAGTTCTGTGCCTCTTTCCCTATAACGGCCCAATGCATCTCTTCCATCTGGCTGTTCCTGAGTTGTATCCTTTTATGATAAACTGGTAATTTTGCAAGTAGATGGTTTTCCTGAGTTCTGTGAGCCATTCCAACAAATAACTGAACCCGACGAGGGTCGTGGGAACCCCTGATGTACAGCCAGATGGTCAGAAGCCTAGTTGACAACCTAGACTGGTGTTTAGCATGTGAAGTAGGGGATCTGAGCCCTTAACCTGTGGGATCTGACATGATTTCCAGGTGGACACTGTCAGAATTGAGTTAAATTGTAGGGCACCAAATTGGTGCTCTCAGAAAACTGGAGAATTGGTTGTTGTAGGAAAAAAAAATACCCACATCTTTGCTGGCCATAAGTTCTGTGTGTGAGTGGAGGGAAAACAGGAGTTTCTCCTACTCACTGGTCATATTTAATTGCAAAGTATTAAGAAATGGACCAGAAGTTCATATGCATAGAAGGGGCCTGTTGGGTGGTGAACTACCATCTAGGGGGACTGGGCCTCAAGTCATCTTTTTGGTAGGTGGACCTCCAAATATCAATGTTTTGAAAATGCCTTTGCAAAGAATATGACAGCAAGAGAAGCTTGACATGGCAGACTCCATCTTGGCTTCTAGCCCCACAGGTGGGCTGCCCTCACTCATTCTTGGGTGTACGCAAGGAATTTAGTTTGTAGTTTAACTTTAAAGCAAGGATGATAATAGTCCCTCCCTAAAACTGATCCCCTTCCTGTTCAGGGACTGAAACTGGCTCCGTAAGACTAAGTGGAGGCCACAAGATTAGGATTATGGGAGGGGCCTGAATTCTGCTAAAATGTCTTTTTTTTTTTTTTTCCTTTTTGTGGAGAACGGGGTCTCACTATATTACCCAGGCAGGTCTCGAACTCCTGGGCTCAAGCTATCCTCCCGCCTCTGCCTCCCTGAGAGCTGGGATTACAGGCGTGAGCCACCGCGCCCGGCTATTCTGCTAAAATGTAGGTATAGCCAAATGACAGCCAGCGAATGTCCACTAGCTTGTTTTTCTATAATCCCTTACTGCTCAGGAGTCGTGTGGCCAGAGGTCACAAGATTTGTGATTTCTGCAATTGCTCCTATAGATAACACTATACATCACTATTGTAGAACCTAAGATTGGTCTTTTGAGATGTTTTTCAGACTTTTTGCATTCTGGCAACTGACGGACCCCTCTGGACCTATGATTCACAAGTCATCCCGTCTGTGGCTCCCACCCAGAGTCGGATGCAGCACATGAGGACTCTTTTCCATACCTCTATGATTTCATCCCCAACCAATCAGCAGCACGCATTCCCAAGCCCCCTGCCCACCAAAGTATCCATAAAAACCCTAGCCTTTGAGTTCTCAGGGAGGCTGATTTGAGTAATCAACTGTCCTCTCTTTCCACTTGGCTGGTCTTGTGTTAATTAAACTCTTTCTCTACAGAAACAACATTATCTCAGTGGACTGGGTTTATCTGTGCAGTGGGTGAGAAGAACCTGTTGGGTGATTACAGTTTGGAGATTATTTCTCTAAGATCCTACAGCAAAGTCCAGCAATCTTTTCCTCTCTTCCCTGGAGGATATACTCTTAGTTTCACTATTTCCAATTTCAGCTTAGATCATCTTCTTTCTTTCTGCCCACTCAGGCCCACCTTCTTCTGGGATTCACTTTCTCCAGATACCTCTCTTGGTTCATTTATCTGGATAACAAACTTTTCTCCTGCCATGGTACAGCAGCGGCAATTGCTACTTGGGAGGCTGAGGCAGGAGAATCGCTTGAACCCAGGAGGCAGAGGTTGCAATGAGCCAAGATTGTGCCACTGCACTACAGCCTGGGTGAAAGAGTGAGACTCTGTCTCAAAAGCAAACAAACAAAGAAAATGAAGAAAACACTAGTAATAATAATACTTGAATACCTTAAGAAAATACCTTTCTCCAATTCTCAAATAGTACTGGTTAACCTATTAAAGCTAAACACATGCCTATCCTATGACCCAGCAATTCTACCCCTAGGTACATATATAAGAAAAATGAGTGTGTGTCCATCAAAACACAAATACAAAACACTCATTGTGGTTTTCCTCCTAATAGCCCAAACTGGAAACACCCAAGCATCCATTCACAGAAGAATGGACAAATAGTAGCATATAAATACAACAGAATACTACATAGTAAAAAACATGTAATCAACTATTGCAATGCACACAGATGAATGTCACAGATGTCACATTATGCAAAAGAAGCTGGCTACAGAACAGAATGTGCAGTACGATTTCATTTAAATGACATTCCAGAGCAGGTAGAACCTATCTATGGTAAAAAGAATTAGAATACTAATTATCTCTTAGAGGAAATTACTGCTTAGGAAGAGCTATCAGGAAGGCTTCTGAGTTGCTAGCGTGTTTTGTATCATGATCTCAATAGTGGTTATATGGGTATATACATATGTAAAATTTTTTTTTTTTTTTTAAAGATGGAGTCTCACTCTGTTGCCCAGGCTGGAGTGCAGTGGCATGATCTTGGCTCGCTCCAATCTCTACCTCACAGTTTCAAGTGATTCTCCTGCCTCAGCCTCCTGAGTAGCTGGGATTACAGGTGCACACCACTACATCCAGCTAATTTTTGTGTTTTTAGTAGAGACAGAGTTTCACCATGTTGGCCACGGCTTGGTTTGAAACCAGCCAGGTCTTGACCTCAGGTGATCTGCCTGCCTTGGCCTCCCAAAGTGCTGGGATTACAGGCATGAGCCGCCATGCCTGGCCAGTAAAAATTCTTTAAGTTATATATTTAAGATTTGTGTTACTGTATATATGTTAAAACTTGATTTGAATAAAAGCAAAAAAAGGAAAAAAAACCCACAAAACATTGTTTAGACAGCTATAACAAAATACCTGAGCAGCTTATAAACAACAATTGTTTGTTTCTCACAGTTCTTGAGGCTGGGAAATCCAAAATCATGGCACCAGCAGATTCACTGTCTGGGAGGGTCCATTTTCTGAGCGGCAGACTGCCGACTTCTTGCTGTACCCTCACATGGTAGAAAGGGTCAGGCAATTATATGGGGCCTTTCTTTTAAGGGCACTAATCCAGTCTCTAGGGCCCCACCATTATGACCTAATTACCTCCTGATAGTCCCACCTCCTAACCATCACATTGGAAACTGGGTATTTTGGGAGCACAAACATTCAGGCCATGGTATCACTGATTATAATTTTAAAGTTTTGTGGAAAAATATTTTTCTGGGGTAAAAATACTACCTAATCAGAAATCCACCTGGATCTCAGAAGGCATCTTTGCCTGTCAGCGATGCAGTAACTGAGACACTATACCTAAAATGCATAGCTTAGTCCTCCTTTCTCTCCCGGTTCTGCTATGAGTGGTGTGATCTTTGAGGAGTCACACCTTCTGTGAGCTTCAATTTCCTCTTACAACAAAGAGGTGAACTGTATTATCTTTCAGGTTCATCCAAATTCTAAAATTCTTTGTCCACTTGGGAAACGTTTGTTGGTTTTGTTTTTTATTTAACAAAAATATTCTCTTTCCTCCCTTTCAACCAGACACATGATTTCTTTGCTCTTAATCCTCCCACTACTGACCAGATGGTAAGAGGACCACATCACCTGTCTTTTATACTCAACTAGCTCACTGCAATGAATATAACAGATGCTATTAGATGAGAATGTAACTTTGCCATAAAAAGAGTGAATCTAAAGCAAAGCCTTATATTTATAAAGTGATGAAATTGCATCCACAATAAAAATTCTATCAGCAAAGCTGTGTAACAATACAAGGCTTTGGAGAGAGTTATTTCTACCAACCAACTTAGTAAATCACTAAATAAACTGTCTTTTTGTCTTCCCCCAAAAAACTTGGCCTTAGTATAAACGATATTATATTTCCTTTGGCCAGAAAAATAAGAAAAAATAAAATACTATTATGTTTGGAGAGAAAGCTGCTCCCCAATGTCATGTTAGTGTAACCAGAGATCCTTTCAGAGGGAAGACAAGCATCTGGGCAGCCAACCTGATGGGCTGGCAAACTTTGTCCTTTAGTAGATTTTCTCCCAGGGTCAGGTTTAAGAATCATCACTGCTGTATCCTAGACATTTTGGTTTCTATGTGAAATCAGAGCAACAATAAAAATTAAGGTACATTTGAATTATTTAAAATCTAGAGTCTAGGGTTGGACACAATGTATAGCAAAGATGTCTAAGCAATTTAATTGCATCATTCAGATTGCAAAAGAAATGGTTAGCCACACAAGAAGATAATATGCCTTTAAGCAACTTAAAAGTAATTCTTGGCCGGGCGCGGGGGCTCAAGCCTGTAATCCCAGCACTTTGGGAGGCCGAGATGGGCGGATCATGAGGTCAGGAGATCGAGACCATCCTGGCTAACATGGTGAAACCCCGTCTCTACTAAAAAATACAAAAAACTAGCCAGGCGAGGTGGCGGGTGCCTGTAGTCCCAGCTACTCGGGAGGCTGAGGCAGGAGAATGGCAGGAACCCGGGAGGCGGAGCTTGCAGTGAGCTGAGATCCGGCCACTGCACTCCAGCCTGGGCGACAGAGCGAGACTCCGTCCCAAAAAAAAAAAAAAAAAGTAATTCTTGATGAGCAAGGCAGAATGGAATAGCAACGCAGCCTCATATCACAGTCAAAACATCTGCTTCTGGTCCCATCTCTGCTATTACCCAGCCTTGGACAAGACATTCAGTTTCTTGATTTAAAAAGTGCACATATTACGGTAAACTGAATAATTTCCAAAGTCATTTTTTTTTTTTTTTTTTTTTTTTTGAGACAGAGTCTCGCTTAGTCGCCCAGGCTGGAGTGCAGTGGCGCGATCTCGGCTCACTGCAAGCTCCGCCTTCCGGGTTCACGCCATTCTCCTGCCTCAGCCTCCCGAGTAGCTGGGACTACAGGCGCCCGCCGCCTCGCCCAGCTAATTTTTTGCATTTTTAGTAGAGACGGGGTTTCACAGTGTTAGCCAGGATGGTCTCGATCTCCTGACCTTGTGATCCGCCCGCCTCGGCCTCCCAAAGTGCTGGGATTACAGGCGTGAGCCACCGCGCCCGGCCTCCAAAGTCATCTTTTTACGGTGAACTTTAACATTCTATGATACATGGATGAAAACTACAATGACAAATAAATAGCAAATTTGTTCTTGTAAGTCCCTCTTGTGTGTAAATATCTCGACGTTATTTAAGAAGGCATTGTGCTTGGGGAGACTTAGTTTTCATACGCTCAGCATCCTTACTGCTTCTTTTAGTGATAGCATCCCACTTTTCTTTGAGAAATTCCCTACCTCCATCCTATGCAGCCCAATGGGACTTTGAACAAGCTCCTCCCCAACCCCTACTGTTGGCCTCTACAACCTGACCTGGATTCTCCCAATCCGATTTTCTCTTCCAAAATTGAAAGCTGAGCTGAATGACACAGGGGCAGAAAATGGTTGTTCCTGAGTCATTCTGACATGAGCTCTTTGAAAAGACTGCCCATAGCTCCCATCTATTATTATTATTATTATGTTTATTTATTTTAATTTTTTTGAGACAGAGTCTTGCACTGTCACCCAGGCTGGAGTGCAGTGCCACGATCTCAGCTCACTGCAAGCTCCGCCTCCTGGGTTCACACCATTCTCCTGCCTCAGCCTCCCAAGCAGCTGGGACTACAGGTGCCCGCCACCATGCCCGGCTAATTTTCTTTTTTTCTTTTTTTTTTTGTATTTTTAGTAGAGATGGGCTTTCACTGTGTTAGCCAGGATGGTCTCAATCTCCTGACCTCGTGATCCGCCTGCCTCAGCCTCCCAAAGTGCTGGGATTATAGGCTTGAGCCACTGCGCCCGGCCAGCTCCCATCTATTATTGCAGGTTTTGGGATGCCTTGCTGTTGGTCTTTCAAAGACTAGCTTTTCCTTAGATTCTTTGAGTTACTCCTTATACTTTTGAAAAATTTCTTCATATGCTTTAGCTGGCCAGAGATGACATCTGTTGCTCACAACCAACGAACCCTAATGGATGGAGAATTCTTTTCTGGTCCCCATTGTCAGACTTTAATTTGTATTTTTAAGTAATAAAACCGAATTTGTTTAAAGTGCTCTAAAAGTTTCGATATTTTTGTCTAATTAAGACATCCATTTTCTCTAATTAGAATAAGCAGAGCTACTGCACATTCTAAAGCATAATATTAATGTCCTGCTACCTTAGACTGTACTTGATTAACCTGGTAAAACAGCATGGTTCTTTATAAAGCTGAGCCTGAACTAAGGGCAAATGCATTCATGGCTCAGACCCTGGAACTAGTTCTCTCCTCCTCTGTAATCATGGATGTCATCAGAATGCTGTGGAACCCTTGGCAGCATCCAATCTACCAAGTGTTCTCCGGAGAGAAAAGCAGAAGTTGATCACTCTGCCTCTCAGCCAAAAGCCCATCATAGCACTGCCAGGGGCACTTCTGCCAGGAAAGCAATGAGCTTTTTAGCAGGTGGTCAAAAAGTATGCCAGGAGCTAAGACTTCAAATGTTACCCTCAAAAGAGTAAAATGCCTTTGGTTAAGGCAGGATGGGGCAGAGGGAAGCTGCAAAGAAGGACCTACATATCCCACTAGTGAGGGCTAAAGTCTACCTCCAAAAGAGTGCTTTTGTGAAGCAACATTTAAAACGTGACACTGACAGTGCTACTTATGGATGGGTTAGGAGGCCATGAGAGCAACTTCTTGAGAGAGCTGAGCAAGACATATAATGGGGCTTATCTGGTCTCAGAACTGTTGCTGAGAAAAATTGCTGACATTACCCTCTCGTTCTACATTCTAGAACAACACGGCATGTCTAATACAGTAGCCACATGTGGCTTTTTACGCTTAAATTAGTTAAACAAGATTACACACTAGTTCCTCAGTCATAGCAGCCATCTTTCTTTTTTTTTTTTTTTTTGAGACGGAGTCTCGCTCTGTCGCCCAGGCTGGAGTGCAGTGGCCGGATCTCAGCTCACTGCAAGCTCCGCCTCCCGGGTTTACGCCATTCTCCTGCCTCAGCCTCCCAAGTAGCTGGGACTACAGGCGCCCGCCACCTCGCCCGGCTGGTTTTTTTGTATTTTTTAGTAGAGACGGGGTTTCACCGTGTTAGCCAGGATGGTCTCGATCTCCTGACCTCGTGATCCGCCCGTCTTGGCCTCCCAAAGTGCTGGGATTACAGGTTTGAGCCACCGCGCCCGGCCTATCAGCCATCTTTCAAGTGCTCAAAAGCCCCAGGGATTCATGGCTACCATACTGGACCAGGCAGATATTGAGTATTTCCATCACTGCAGAAAGTTCTACAGGACAGTGTGGCTCTATTGAGAAGTACTTGACCCTCTTGCAGAACTGGATAAGGAGTAGTTCCTCCCAAATGGTGCCCCCCGCCCTCAATGGTCCCATGGAAGGCAGAGAGACAAGAAGGACGACCACACCAAGAATGGCCCGGGAGAGTTGTCAGAGCTCACCCTGAGGATGGAGGAGTTTCTCTATACTCAGGCCAAATGAGGGCCACTGCAAGAGACATGCTTGCAGAGTTTGGCATGCTCCTCTGGAGAACTGGTCTCTGAACACATCATGGAATAGTCCCAAGGTGAGAAGGTGCCTGAGAGAACTCCAGTGGCCATCAGAGAAGAGGGGGCTGCCCTGGAAGCAGCCTGCATTTCCAGAGGCAAAGAGCCAAGGTGACATTTTGGAAGGTGACTAGATACAAACAAGCTATAAAGGTTCACCCCTGAGAGATCAGCCTGCAAGGACAAACTGATTCTAATAGAATCTGTGCAGAGAGGATCAGCTGGGGCTGGGGGGATCCCAAGAGGTCATCCACAGTGTACCCTGCCCATCCCTGTGTATATTTCCATGAAGAGGCTCTAAAGAGCCCTCACAATTAGGACCCCAGGAGAACAACGGTCCACACTTGAGAATCTGCTACTTCAAGGACACCAACACTGTAACCTTTAGGGAAGGCCTTTTGTCACTCACCACCCAAACATATTCCTTCACTTCTTTCTTCCTTCAATCCTAAGGAATTGGCAGGCAAGCAGGGTAGGGGGTAAAAAAAACAAGGGAGGGGCAACCACCCACATCTTGCCCACTGCAGGCTGCCAAGGCTAAAGCAGCCCAGGAGCTATTGGCAGAAGGAAAGAATGCTCTACTCAAGGAGATGCTGAAGTTCTATTAAGACTGGTCCATTGGGATTGCATATGACAGTGAATCTGCTCATCAATACCTAAAACTTACAGGAAAATGTAGCTATCTGTCCATGGAATCACCCAGGGGCAGGGAAGGGAGAGCCAACAAAACAGGTTAGGAAGACACTGATGTGAGAAAATCAAGCTGTTATGATTTCACCCTGCAGACTTGGAAAGCTCCAGAAAGAAGGCACGACAGGCCCAGGCGCAGTGGCTCATGCCTGTAATCTCAGCACTTTGGGAGGCCGAGGTGGGTAGATCACGAGGTCAGGGGTTCGAGACCAGCTTGTCCAACATGGAGAAACCCCATCTCTACTAAAAATACAAAATTAGCCGGGCGTGGTGGCACATGCCTGTAATCCCAGCTACTCGGGAGGCTGAGGCAGGAGAATTGCTTGAACCTGGGAGGAGGAGATTACAGTGAGCCGAGATCGTGCCACTGCACTCCAGCCTGGGTGACAGAGCAAGACTGTCTCAAAATAAATAAATAAAAAAGAATGCATGAGAAAAGTGCCACCCAGGTAGGGCAATGGGGCGCAAAAACACATGAAGGGGCAATGACAAAAGCACATGAACAATGAAGTGGGTGTCCTGCGGCTTTTGAGATGTAGATGATGAACCATAGGAATGTCATGCAGCAGGGACAACGAGCGACAGTTTACACAGAGGAAATGGAGGCTCAGAGAAAATGTAACTTGCCTAAAAACACTAGTGGGTGGCCCAGCCAGGACTCAAGCCCACCATACTCCACTTCTGAAGGAAGTAGTTTTGAACGGGGGTCCCCTCCCAAGAGGTCGTTTGGGCATCACTGGTTCTGATACACTGTAATCGACCACCCACTGTGTGGGGCAGAGGCTGCTGTCAACTTCCCATATCCATTCTGTCCCTTTCCTTAATAAAACAGCACTGCACTAGAAATTTCTAGAAGACAAAGCAACGGTTTGAAGTTATCCTCCTTGGTACTACTCTCTGAAGGAAGAATTGATGGCTGCAGCTCCAAGGGCAATCTTGAACTATAAGGTAACCTTAAAGATCAAAGTGATCTGGAAAACTGAAAAAGACTTATGTCCGGCTAGGCGCGGTGGCTCACGCCCGTAATCCCAGCACTTTGGGAGGCTGAGGTGGGTTGATCACCTGAGGTCAGGAGTTCGAGACCAGCCTGGCCGACGTGGTGAAAATCCATCTCTACTAAAAATACAAAAGTTAGCCGGTCATAGTAGCAGGCGCCTGTAATCCCAGCTACTCGGGAGGCTGAGACAGGAGAGTCACTTGAACCCAGGAGGTGGAGGTTGCAATGAGCCAAGATCGTGCCACTGCACTCCAGCCTGGGCAACAAGAGCAAAACTCTGTCTCAAAAAAAAAAAAAAGATTTACGTCCTAGGGCCAGGTGTGGTGGCTCACACCTATAATCCCAGCACTTTGGAGGCCAAGGCAGGCAGATCACTTGAGGTCAGGAGTTTGAGACCAGTCTGGCCAACGTGGCGAAACCCTGCCTCTACTGAAAATACAAAAATTAGCCAGATGTGGTGGCGGGCACCTGTAGTCGCAGCTACTTGGGAGGCTGAGGCAGGAGAATCGCTTGAAACTGGGAGGTGGAGGTTGCAGTGAGCCGAGATTGGGCCACTGCCCTCCAGCCTGAGCAACAGAGTAAAACTGTGTCTCAAAAAAAGACTGATGTCCCTAAAAGTGTTTTGTTGTTGTTGTACCTGTGCTGGAATGCCTGTCTCTAGCTTTCCTTTAAATGAGAAAAGATACCATTGTTTTAGATGTTCTGTACATGCAGCCAATCCCTTATCCTAACTCAGAAGCCAGAATCCATTATGGAGAGTTGAACTTGGTCTTCAAAGTCCTATGTGCTTCATTCTAAATCATCTATCCTTATTTCTGTAGGCTGAGGAAAGTTCCTGAAGGTAGTTGCCCAGTTGTAGAGTGTCCTTTCAGCTCCATGACTATATTCTTCAGACGGGACTTGAACTCAGGAATCCCTACATGTTGGGGAGAACAGGATGCTGTCACAGCAATCAACTTCCAGACACAGCTTTGATCATTGGTGAATCAGAGAGTTTTGCTGTTGTTGTTTTTCTAATTTCTTTGCTGTTTCTTTTGCTCTTTCTTCCCACTCCCATTCCCCTGCCAGGGAAAAAAAAAATTAGCCAGGCAAGAGTACATCCAATTCCCTTTCTTAATTAGAAGCAAAACATTTGGAAAGCTGTGGCACAACTGCTTGACGAACATTTGCAAGTTATCTCCAAGCACAAAGCCAACATATTAAGGAAAGCAACAGGGGTCACAGAACACGTTCCAGGCTAACAGAGAAGGTGATCCAGATTTGCAGAGGTGTCTGTCAACCACGGCTGGAGGCTCCTAATCCCCTCACTCAGAGCTGGCCATGCATAGAGAAAGGCTCATGTGAAACAAAATAAACCCAAACTCTCCCAGGTGTCCACAGCCCACCTATGAAATCTATCATCCCAAACTAACACTGCAGAGCACCTAATGGCTTTTAAGGAAGCATTCAAATAAATAATCATTTCCTGGTATTGGAGATTGGATTTCATACACCACAGCCCAGACCCAAGCTTAATGGGAGACAGATGAAGAACAGAGTTCTTTTTCCAAAAGTAAAATTGACTTCTAATCCACTAATACATATGCAAATAGTTTCTTCCAGACTCTGTGATCTGGGAAAGAAAGTAGCCAGCTTGATCATAATTATTTTCTGACTTCCAGAGTGCTTGATATTAGATGTAGTAATGGTTGGCTATGGCAAATCCTAGGGACTCTTTCCCTAGAAAGTGTTAAATAAGAACAGGTTGTGTCTGAGTCCATTTGTGTTGATATAAAGGAATATCCAAGGCTGAGTAACTTATAAAGAAAATATATTTATTTGGCCAATGGTTCTGAAGCCTGTACAAGAAGCATGGTGTCAACATGTGCTTCTGATAAGGGCCTCGGGAAGCTTCCACTCATGATGGAAGGCAAAGGGGAACTGGCATGTGCAGAGGTCAATGGCAAGAGAGGAAGCATGAGGAAGGAAGGAAGGAAGGAAGGAAGGAAGGAAGGAAGGAAGGAAGGAAGGAAGGAAGGAAGGAAGGAAGGAAGGAAGGAAGGAGGGAGGGAGGGAGGGAGGGAGGGAGGGAGGGAGGGAGGGAGGGAGGGAAAGGAGGAGGAGGAGGAGGAAGAGGAGGAGGTGGTGGTAGTGTAAGGTCTTTTCAACAACTAATTCTTGCTGGAACTAAGAGTGAGAACTTGCTCCCAGGAGAATGGCACCAAGGCATTCATGAGGGATCCGTCCTCATGACCCAAACACCTCCCACCAGGCCCTAGCTCCAACAGTGAAATTTGGGAATCAAACTTCAATGAGATTTGGCAAGGCCAAACAACCCACATCCAAACCATAGCAGGTACACCCATGGGAAGCGCTCAATGGATGATGGCTATAACAACATTACTAGCTCCCAAGACAAACCAAGTATTTCATCTTTACACAGTTCTAATTGTAAAAAATGTATTCCTTAGACTGTGTTAGCATCTGTTTCCCTGTACCTTCCACTCCTGAGTCCTATTTCCAGCCTGGCAGTAAACATAGGATAAACCCAAAGTCTTGTCCCCATGGTGCTCTGTATTATTCCATTCTCATGCAGCTAATAAAGACATATCCAAGACTGGCTAATTTATTTTAAAAAGAGGTTTAATTGACACACAGTTTCACGCAGCGGGGGAGGTCTCAGGAAACTTACAATCACAGCAGAAGGTAAAGCAAACATGTCCTTCTTCATATGGTGGCAGGAGGGAGACATGCCGAGCAAATAGGGAAAAGTCCCATATAAAACTATCAGATCTCATGAGAACTCACATACTATTATGAGAACAGCAGAATGAAGGTAATTGCCCCCATGATTCAACTGTCTCCCACCGAGTCCCTCCCATGACACGTGAGGATTATGGGAACTACAGTTCAAGATGAGATTTGGGTGGTAACACAGCCGAACTATATCAGTGGTCCTTCCAAGACATAAAGCAGTTTATATCACCTGTGTCTTCTTTTGTCCAGCCTGAAAGGTTTAATCACCTTGACCTAAAAGGTCAAGCCACTGCTCCCATGGCTTAATTTCCAGTCCAGTCTGCCGAGATTCTTGTCTGAAAGCCCCAGGGTGTGGCAGTCTCTTCTATCTTGTAGCCCCTGGGATACCTGGGAGATATCTGAAGAGTGCACTCCTCCAGGTGTGGACAAGCACCTGCAGATGAAGTAGCTTGTTCCAAAAGGAATGGCTTCACAAGGATGGCTTAGACTTGCAAGCTACCTCGCACCTTGCAGAGGAGGTAGGAGGTAAACAGTGACTATTTCTTGAATCAATATATGACTGAAAGATTAAGCCTATTGATTTAAAACCCACACTCTTTTTCCCACGTCTGAATATACTTTTATCATTTCTTTGGGGGACCTCATTTCTGGACTCTACTTAGGTCCCTATTTCTACTCATTTCATCTTGTTTGAGCTAACAGGAATTCTAGTCTGTTGAGATCCTTTGATTTAGTGACTCAATCATTCCAGAAATGACCTGTCCCTCCCAGGCTCATATCAACTACAGATTGTCATCTGACCAGTATACTCCTCTGAACAACGAATTAGATTATATTTGGCTTATAATCACATTACAAGTTTTTTTTTAATGTCAGTAGTAGAATGATCCATCCTTTTTATCTGTAAAGTGTGAATAGAAAGCTACTACATTCTACATGACTTTATGACATTTACAAAGAGTTATCTTCACCTTGAGAAGAAACTGGATAAAAATAAATGTCTGCCCTATTATAAGGTGTTTTTTTTTTTTTTAAAGCAGGTAAAATATCCTCTGCCTAGTCTTCTCTGGATGGAGAGTGTCATAAATTGTATTGTCTCTCCTCCAAATTAATATGTGGATGTCCCATCTCATACTAACTCAGAAT
This sequence comes from Macaca thibetana thibetana, assembly GCF_024542745.1. Lineage (NCBI taxonomy): Eukaryota > Metazoa > Chordata > Mammalia > Primates > Cercopithecidae > Macaca > Macaca thibetana. Next base: position 67,003,937 of record NC_065593.1, on the reverse strand, counting down.
GTGAGCTTATTTGGAAATTGGGTGGTTTGCAGATACAATTAGCTCAGTTAGAATGAGATCATAATGGAGTAGGGTGGGCCCCTAATCCAATATTAAAAGTATCCTTATAAAAACGGGAAATTTGAACACAGACTCAGACATACATAAAGAGACGACGACGTCAAGAGACAGAGGGAGAAGAAGCCATCTGCAAACCAAGGAGACAGTCCTGGAACAGATCCTTCCCTCAGAGCCCTCAGAAGGAACCAGCCCTGTGGCCACCTTGATTTGAGACTCCTGGCCTCCAGAACTGTGTGAGAATCAACTTCTGTTCTTTGGGCCACCCAGTTTGTGGCCATTTGTTCCAAAAGTCCTAAGAAATATGAAAGGAAATGGGGCAGATGGCCAATCCCACCTCTCTGCTCAGCAGGGAACCATGCAGACTCCTTCTCTATTTCAGGCAGGAACACTCGCTAAGAGCGAGTGAAGGTGAGCCACTCTCTGCAAAGTCCCTCTTGGATTTTGAGCATCTAGAAGCCCAAAGAACAGCCTATGACAATAACAACCATATGAACAATTCAACAGTACATGAATGCATTTTAGGCTTTTCCAATGGCCTCTTGGTAGATCCCAACCCATCTTGGGAAGTAGGTGGCACCGAAGTTATTATTTCTGTTTTGCAGAGGAAAAATTATACTCAAATCAGAAACTGGCGCAAGGAAATGAAGCTAGACAGTGGTCAGCTCCAAAGGAGAGCCCAGAGACAATGACTTCCTCTCTGTGTTAACAGGCTCACACCACACGTGCTCCTCTATGCTGTGCTGTCCTCAAACTCAAGCCCGTAAATTCACGCTAGGCCCTGTGTTCCCTTTGGGTCTCTCTCTACACATTCTTAAGGGGGCAGGACTCTAGGGAAGGCAGGTGAGACATCAGTACAGGTACACAGGCTTCATTCGGATTGACAACGAGCATGTCAAAGCCAGAAAACAACAGACTTCTGTGACCTCCCTCAGTTTACACTAAGAAGGAAGGTCATTGACAATTGTCTTGGGTGATGTGACCTATGGACAATCATAATAAAAGTCATATGACTGCCCGCTAGAAAAAGTAGGTATGGGAGAAATTGCCCATGGAAAATGATCTTTGACTATTTTCTCCTCCGGATGTTGAAGCTGTCTTCCAAATAACTGAATTTTGTTGTACTCCCACGGTCACTTGGAACCCTGGTTTAAGTTCTTGGGATGACCCATCCTCATGAATACGTTTGTAGCTGTCTTAAGCAAAGTGAAACAAGGGCATCTTTAAGGCCTTCCTAGTCCCTCCCTAATTTTCGTTGTGCCTCTCCTCTCTCCTTTGCTGAGCCTTTGCAGCTCAGGGCACCCTCACAACCTCCCTTCAACAGAAGCACCCTCTCTCTCCTGCAATCGTGGATCTCTTACGTGGCACATCCTACACTGGGATTGCAGAGCTCAGCAAGACTCTGCCCCCAAAGAGCCCATGCTCTTGTCAGGGAAAAGTCATTATGGAACAGGGTTGGGGGTACAGTGCTGGGGGAGCCAGAGTGCTGGGGACGCAAGGAAAGGCGAACGATGGACGCTATGCAGGCATGGAGTGGGATGAGAGATGTTCCCCATAAAGATGCCCTGGAGCTGGGTGCTAATGGGCGGGCAGAAGCTGGCCAGGTGAAAAGAATGGGGCAGAAACCGGGGGACAGAGGAGAAAAGGGAGGAGGGACATGTGGGTTGGGTGGGGCTGCCTCCCGGGCAAGTCAGAGCACAGGGTCCCCCCTGAACACTTCCTGGGTTACTAGGGTGACAGTAGGTGAATGACAGAATAGCAGGATCTTGGAGGGGAGGAGGAAGACTTTAGGACATTTACAAAGAGTTATCTTCATGTTGATAAGAAACTGGATAAAAATAAATGTCTGCTGTATTATAAGGTGTTTTTGTTTTGTTTTGTTTCTATAAAGCAGGTAAAATATCCTCTGCCTAGTCTTCCCTGGATGGAGGGTGTTGCAGATTGAACTGTCTCTCCTCCAAATATGTGGATGTCCCAACTCCCAATAACTCAGAATGTGAGCTTTTTGGAAATTGGCTGGTTTGCAGGTATAATTAGTTATGTTAGAATGAAATCATCATGGAGTAGGGTGGGTTCCTAATCCAGTATTACCAATGTCCTTATAAAAAGGGAAATTTGGGCCAGGCACAGTGGCTCATGCCTGTAATCTCAGCACCTTGGGAGGCTGAGGAGGGTGGATCACCTGAGGGCAGGAGTTCGAGACCAGCTTGGTCAACATGGTGAAACTCCATCTCTATTAAAAATACAAAAAAAAATTAGCTGGGCGTGGTGACACACACCTGTAGTCCCAGCTACTCAGGAGTCTGAAGCATAAGACTCGATTGAACTCAGGAGGCGGAGGTTGCAGTGAGCTAAGATCGTACCACTGCACTCCAGCCTGGGTGACAGAGTGAGACTCCATCTCAAAAAAAAAAAAGAAAAAGAAATGGAATGGGAGGATTTGAACAGATTTTTTGTGGAAAAAAAAATCTGAAAAGACATACATACAGCACAGTGTTAGAGGTCAAAACAATATAATGTATAGGGATATCCATGTTTTAGCTAAGGACAACTCAGAAGAATGGATTTAAAAGATCAAGTTCAACTGAAGAAGGACAGTCCTGGTGATGTTTCCACCTGAGAAACTCAGTATCTCCCTCAGACGGAGGCAAAAGGGACTCCGAGGCCAGGCCTCACAGATGGGCCCCTTCTCACGAGGCAAGGATCACAGGCTATGGGATGTGACCACACTGGATACCCAGCACTCTGGAATTCTCCATCCAGAGTAGTAGAATTCCCACTCCACTGACAGGGCCTGCATAGGCCTCTTCCCTGCGTCCACCCACTCCCCTGTGGGGAACCAAGGCATTGGTGTACACTGAGGGTCCAAGCAGGTCCACCTTCTGGCAAGCAGGTCCCCTGATGTGCAAGTTGCAGCTGGAGACAGGAAGAGAATGAGACTGGCTGGGGCCATTTCTCCCTGGGCCGCCACATCCAACAAAACTCCAGGGAGGCTGAAAATTTGAACCTGGTTTCCCAGGTCCCTATGAAGATGTCTTTGTCAGAACAGGAGACAATATGAAAAAGAATACTCATACATGTACTACATATTATAGGCACACATACTACACACATACTATACACACATTCCTCTCTTTCTATGTGTGTGTGTATATATATATATTTATAGATCTATCTATCTAAATGCAATCTGTTAATTTGATTAATGACTTAAAATTTTTTAGACATATGTCATGGAAGACTCCATTTGTACTTAGGCTCCCGGCTCTGCAAATATTAGGGGCGGGTCCGGAGGGCTTATGCCTTTAGCTTCATGTGGCCAGTGCACAACAACTGAAATAGGGGTCAGTTCTCAGAGTAACTTGTTTCCTGGAAACTGTTCCTCACCACACTCTATGCCCCTGGTCAGGCATCCTCACCAGGGAGAGAAGGGTGATTCGAGGTTGAAACAGGGAAAGGGGACAGGAGACAAAGGAAATAAGGGGCAAACATTTCCAACCCTAAACTTTTTTTTTTTTTTTTTTGCTCTGTCACCCAGGCTGGAGTGCAGTGGTGCGATCACAGCTCACTGCAGCTCCAACCTCCTGGGCTCAAGAAATCCTCTCACCTCAGCCTCCCAAGTAGCTGGGACCACAGGCACACACCACCATGCCCAGCTAATTTTTTTATTTTTTGTTGAGGCAAGGTCTTGCCCTGTTTTTGTAGAGGCAAGGTCTGTTGCCCTGGCTGGTCTCCAACTCCTGAGCTCAAGCAATCCTCTTACCTTAGCCTCCCAAAGTGCTGGGAGTATAGGCATGAGCCACTGTGCCTGGTCCTAAACTTTCACATGCCTGAAACACATACAAAGGAAAAGCTGGAGAAAGGCAGGAAGAGGTGAGTCCAAAAGCATGAACTCAGTGCCCTAAGGCGAAATGGAAGAAAAAATCAACAAATACCATGAAAACTCTCTCTGTGGAAGAAAACTACCTTCATTGCAATCAGGGTTAAAGAGAAGTCCTTCTAGGTCACCCAACTTTGACCTTGAGGCATAAGTCTTCTTAATCTCATCTCTCTCACCCAGAGTGCCAAGAGCCAGATTTTAGGGTAAATATCCAGGTAGCAGGCTCTGAAGTAAACTGTCTCAGTAGCCTGTTTCTTCCATCTCCTTCAGTGGGTTTTCCAGACCTTGGTTCTGTGCATCAGTCTCTCTAAACTCATCTGGCAACAGCAGCCAGGCACAAACCCTGCAGTCTTTAAAGTGGCACAAATTCACAGACCGAGAGATGTTCCCACGCTGCATATGTTCCTAAAACAACCCCATCCAAGCCATCCATCCACCCGCCTCCCTCTGAGCTACAAAGTAGTTTCATGAGCTCCATTTCAGTTCTGAGATAACCAACACCTTATATCACTACTCAGAGTCATTGGCTGGAGAACAGACATCTTTTCTTTCCCATTAAACATTGCTCAGTAATCCCAAATGGGGGGCACTGCAGAGCTGAAGCTTAGAGGTGAATGGTAAATTCTAATAAGAAAGTGTAGAAACATTCAGGATCATTAATGCTGCATTAGCTCCACTTCTTGCCACACTGGCACTATGTTTTGTCTTTCTGGACTGACCACTGATAATTTTCTAGCACTTTGAAAAATACAGTGCTGTTCCTTGTAGCTAAATGGAAACCTGCAGAGAGCAACCAAATGGAGGTCCTTGAACTTGGTAATGAATAGATGGGATTCTAGGTAAGAAAGAAAGAGGAGAGAAAAACACCGAGTCTCCATATTCAGAAAATTTTTTTCAATGCCAAAGTTGCATTCAATTTAAAATAAAAGCACCAAAGAAACACAAAATTCCCTTTTATACATAAGCCAGTGGTATGGTTTGGATGTGGGACCCCAACCAAATCTCATGTCAAACTATAATACCCATTGTTGGAGGAGGGGCCTGGTGGGAGGTGACTGGATCACAGAGTGGACTTGCCCCTTGCTGTTGTCATGATAGTGAACATGTTCTCATGAAATGTGGTTGTTTAAGTGTGATGCACCTTCCCCTTCACTCCTTCACTCTCTCTCTCTCCTGCTCCATCATGTGAAGACATGCCTACTTCCCCTTTTGCCCTCTGCCGTGACTGAAGGTTTCCTGAGGCCTCCCCAGCCATCCTACCTATACAGCCTGCAGAACTGTGAGCCAATTAAATCTCTTTTCTTTATAATTACCCAGTCTCAGGTAGTTCTTTATAGTAATGTGAGAATGAACTAATACAGTAAATTGGTACTGAGAGTGGGGACATTGCTATAAAGATACCTGAAAATGTGGACGTGACCTTGGAACTGTGTAACAGGCAGAGGCTGGAACAGTTTGGAGGGCTCAAAGGAAGACAGGAAGATGAGGGAGAGCTGGGCACTTCCTAGAGACTTTTTAAATTGTTGTGACCAAAATGCTTATAGTGATATGGACAATGAAGTCCAGGCTGAAGTGGTCTTAGATGGAGGAACTTTGTGGGAACTGGAGTAAAGGTCACTTGCTATACCTGAGCAAAGAGACTGGTGACATTGGGCCCCTGCTCTAGTGACCTGTGGAACTGTGAACTTGAGAGTGATAAATTAGGGTATCTGGCAGAAGAAATTTCTAAGCAGCAAGGCATTAAAGATGTGGCCTGGCTGCTTCCAACAGCATATGGTCATATGTGTGAGCAAAACAATGATCTGAAACTAGAACTTATATTTAAAAGGGAAGCAGAGCATAAAAGTTTAGAAATTTTGCAGCCTGACCACGCAGTAGAAAAGAGAAACCCATTTTCTAGGGAAAAAATTCAAGCCAGCTGCAGACATATGCATAAGTAAAGAGGGGCTGAATGTTAATAGCCAAGACAATACGGAAAATGCCTCAGAGGCATTTCAGAGACCTTTGTGGAAGCCCCTTCCATCATAGGCCTGGACGTCTAGGAGGGAAGAATGGTTTTGCAGGCCAGACTCAGGGCCCTGTTGCCCTGCACAACATTGGGACACTGCTCCCTGCATCCCAGTCACTCCAGCTCCAGGTATGGCTAAAAGGGCCCCAGATACATCTCAGGACACTACTCCAGAGGGTGCAAGCCATAAGCCTTGGTGGCTTCCCTGTGGTAGTAAGCTTGTGGGTGTTCAGAAGGCAAAAGTTGAAGCTTGGGAGCCTCAACCTAGATTCCAGAGGATGCATGGAAATGCCTGGATGTCCAGGCAGAAGTCTGCTGTAGGGGTGGAGCCCTAATGGAGACCCTCAACTAGGGCAGCACAGAGGACAGTGTGGGGTTTGAGCCCCCACACAGAGTTCCCACTAGGGCACTGCCTAGTTGACCTGTGAGAAGAAGGCCACTGTCCTTCCAATCCCAGAATGGTAGATCCACTGAAAACTTGTACCATGTGCCTGGAAAGCCATAGGCACTCAACATGAGCCTGGAAAAGCAACCATGAGGCTGTACCCTGCAGAGCCAAAGGGGTGGAGATGTCCAAGGCCTTGGGAGTCCACCCCTTTGCATCAGTGTAGCCTGGATGTGAGGCATGGAGTTAGAGATTATTTTGGAGCTTTAAGATTTAATGACTGCCCTGCTGGGTTTTGGATCTGTCCCTTTGTTTTGGCTGATTTCTCCCTTTTGGAATGGGAATATTTAACTAATGACTGTACCACCACTGTATCTTAGAAGTAACTGACGGGGTTTGAATTTACAGGCTCATAGGTGGAAGTGACTTGCCTTGTCTCAGATGAGATTTTGTACTATGGACTTTCAAGTTAAAGTTGGAATGAGGTAAGACTTTGGGGACTGTTGGGAAGGCATGATTGTATTTTGAAATGTGAGAAGGACATGAGATTTGGGAGGGGTCAGGGATGGAATGATATGGTTTGGATTTGTATTCCCACCCAAACCTCATGTCAAACTGTAATCCCCAATGTTGGAGGAGGGGCCTGGTAGGAGGTGACTGGCTTATGATGGTGGACTTCCCCCTTGCTGTTATCATGATAGTGAATATGTTCTCATGAGATCTACTTGTTTAAAAGTGTGTAGCATCTCCCCCTTCACTCTCTTTTTCCTTCTCCAGGCATATAAGATGTGCCTCCTTCCTCTTCACCTTCTGCCATGATTTTAAGTTTTCTGAGGGTTCCTCAGCCATGATTCCTGTATAGCCTGTGGAACTGTAAGCCAATTAAACCTCTTTTCCTTATAAATCACCCAGTCTCAGGTAGTTCTTATAGCAGGTAGTTCTTTATAGCAATGTGAGAATGGACTAATACAGTAGAATTTCCTTTAGGGAAGGGTTTATTAAAATCTGATTCTTTCTAATTTAATTGGAACTACACTTTCTTTCAGAACAAGGGAGACCCTTTAGAAAAGGGTTAAAATTAGGAGTCCATAGATTCAGGCAGTTTATAAACTTCCTGAAATTTTACATAATGTATCATAATTATGTGTATCATAGGAATTTAGAGAAAGAATCCTTAAGCTTGATTGGATATACATGGCAATTGTAATCCCCAAAGTAAGAACTGCTATTGTGGACACTTAAAACAAGATGTGATAAACATGTGAAAATTGCTCACTGCTATTCGTCATCAGGGAAATGCAAATCAAAACCACAAAGAACTACCACTTACAACCACTAGGATGGCTATAATAAGAAATGCAGATAATAACAAGTGTTGGTGAAGACGTGGAGAAACAGAACCCTCCTACAATGCTGATAGGAATGAAAAATGGCACATCACTTTGGAAAACAGTCTCACATTTCCTCAAAAGGGCAAATATGGAGTTACCAAATGATCCAGCAATTCCACTCCTAAGTTTAGACCCAAGAGAAATGAAAATGCAGTTATACAAAAACTTGTATATGAAAGTACAGAGCAGCACTATTCATAATAGTCCAACAGTGGATACAACCCAAATGCTCATTAATCGATGAATGATGAACAAAATGTGGCATAGACACATAATGGAATATTATTTGACAACAAAAAGAAATGAAGTGCTGATATACAGATGAATCTTAAAAACACTACGCTAATTAAAAGCAGTCAGATACAACAGGCCACATACTGTATGATTTCATTTATACGAAATGTTCGGAATAGCCAAATTCATATGGAAAAAAGTAGATGAGTGGTTGCCTAGGGTTTGTGGGGGAGGAGCTGGGGGGAAATGGAGGATAACTGCTAATGGGTAGGAGTTTCTTTTGGGGTAATGAAAATGTTCCAAAATTTATGGTGGTGGTTTCACAATTTTGTGAATATTCTAAAAATCATTAAATTGCACATTTCAAATGGGTGAATTGTAAGCTATGTGAGTTATATTTCGATAAAGCTGTTATTAAAAGAAAAGAGTATATGAGCCTATTCTCCATCTAAGTGGCCCATTCCTCTACCCCAGGTCAGGGGATATTGGGAAGGCTTTGGGAAGGGACCAACAGGGGTGCATGGAAAACATGAGTTTGATCTGAAAGAAAAATGCTATTGCCTTCAGCCATCTCATTCTCACCCTCGGATACAGATCCCTCAACCAGGGAAGGCACAACTGTCTTTAAATGCACTGAAGAGGAGGTTCCCATGGAGACTGGGGAAGTTAGCATAAGACTATCTTCCATGATGATGAGGAAAGATTATGGAATACACTGTAGCACAGGCACTCGCAGACAGACCCCTGGCCAGGTTACTGTGGGACAGGTGCCCAAGTCCATAGAAGAGAGAACTGTAATAAAGCAAGAGGGAAATAGAGTTTCTTTTCCAATTAGGAAGACCCAAGGCAACACTGCTTTGAGGCTTCACGTGGGCAAGGAAGACACACTGGGCAGTGATACATGGATTTCTGCTAGCTGCTAAAGTGGCCCCATCCACTCAGGTCTCTGATAGTGGTCCTCTGGCCACAACTGTGCAAAAATAAAATAATACATACTGTGGTAGGAAATTAATGACCTCCTAAAATGTCTATGTCCTAATCTCGAGAATCTGAATATGCTATGTGGCATGGCAGGGAAAACTGAGGTTGCAGAAGGCATTAAAGGGGCTAACCAGCAGACCTTGAGATGGGATTATCCTGGATTATCTGGAGGAGTCCACTGTAATCATACGGGTCCTTAAAATGAAAAGCAAAGTAGGAGAGTTCGCAATACAGTAATGCAATGTGAGTAAGACTCAACTGGTCATTGCAGGGGAAAAGGAGGCCATGAGCCAGGAAATGCAGGTAGCCATGGGAAGTTGGAAAAGGCAAAGAAATGGATTCTCTCCTAGAGTTTCCAGAAAGCAATGCAGTCCTGCTGACACCTTGACCTTCACTTTGGGCTACTGACCTCTAGAACTACAAGATAATACATCTGTGTTGTTTTAAGCCACTAAGTTTGTGGTCATTTGTTACAGCAGCAAAAGGAGACTCATACACATCCTTGAACTCATTCTTTTGTCATTCAGTCCACAGTGATGTGAGCTGCAGAGTATCTTGGGAGGATTTTCTATTAGGGATCTGTAGGTTCTATGATGTTTCAGCTCCAAAGTCCTTTAATATATCACCTGTGATTCTCTGGCTGTGATAGACACTGTTTCCCATTTTATAGCCTATAATAAACGTGAGGATTGGGACTGGACTATGGTCTCGTCCCTTCTGTTAGAATATCAGGCAGTTGGCCCTAATACTGGAGAATTAATGGACTCAGTAGGAGTGAAATGGAGACATAGAGAGGAGCACTTGTCTCAAGCACACGGCTATTACGTGGAGAAGCCACTGGGATTTGAACCTAGTTCAGTAGACCCCAGAGCCTGTGTGCTTAACTAATGACCCTACAAAGACTATTCCAGCCCAGTGAGCTGAGTTCCTGTTTGAGAGGAGTCTCCGCAGCCTGAGTCGCGGTTTTCTCCCCCGTAGGCCATGGGTCCCCCCGGAGAGGTGGACATGCTGCAAGGAGGAGAATGTGCGCCCCGTTTCCAGGACAACACATGGCCCCACTCTGGTCCAGGTGCTGCTGGAGCAGGACCTGCACTGTCGCTGCTCTCTGACACCAGCTCCACTGTCTCCTCCAAAGGCTCCCACCCTGGTGGGCTCTGCACCCACAGATTTGATGCAACTCACAGGAGTCAAGCATCAGAGAGTAGTGAGTGGGGGTTGCGTATGGGGAGATTAAAGACACTTGCAATTTTCTTTCTCGTGTAAGATGAAGACTGGCGTGAAAGCAAATTTCTATTTTCAAAAGTTAGGTTTGGTGACAGAGTGTAGAGCAGATGGATGAGGAGAGAAGGAAGCAACAGAAAATGGGCCTCAGCCGGGTGCGGCGGCTCACACCTATAATCCCAGCACTTTGAGAGGCTGAGGTTGGAGGATCACTTGAGCACAGGAGTTTGAGACCAGCATGGGCAACATGGCGAAACCCTGTCTCCACACAAAAAAATAAATGAAATGGTTTTCCGGGGACACCTGTGGTCCCAGCTACTCAGGAGGCGGAGGCAGCAGGAGGATCACTTGGGTCCAGGAGGTGGAGGTTGCAGTGAGCCGTGATTGCCTCACTACACAGAGTGAGACTCTGTCTCAAAAGAAAGGCCCCCTCACAAAGCAGTGGGGCTGGAAAAGGAAGACAGGAAATAGAGGTGGGTGAGATGGGAGCTGGTGATCAATGGGATTTGGTGACCAACTGGCTATGGAGAATCAGGGACAGGGAAGAGCTAAGACAACTACGGGGCTTCCAGCTCAAGGGTAGCTGGGCAGAAGGTCAGGACTTTAACCTAGAGAGAGGCAGAGGGAGAGAGAGGATGCTGAGAAGAAAACAAACATGCCGAATTAGGGCAGACACGCTCAGGGTGCCAACCAAAGTACATGTCTGGGCTTCCGGACAGATCCGGGTCCCTCTTCTCTTCCCCCTTTCCATCCATTAAAATCCCTTGTCTCTTCTACTGTCTAATCCACCCATCCTCGTGGGCCCCCATGGCACTCACACCCCTATCCAGTTAAAGTCCCCTCCTCTCTGCTCCTGACGCAGTTTTTTCCACATCACTAGTGTAGCAGCCTTGTTCCCTTCAAAGGTGTGTTTTGAGCCCACCATTCAGCTGAAACGCCCCTGGACTCAGTAAAGGAACAGAACTGAGTGTGTTCAGGAAGGTGACCCAGGGGAGCAGGGGATCTGTGCAGAGTCAGGGAATGGGGAAGAGAAACAGGTCAGAGGGCTTCAGAAAACCTGTGATGCAACTCATGATGGATGTACAGACAGGAAGGAGAGAGGAGAGGAGACAGACTAACAGAAGGTATGAGGCCACGGAGGCTACGAGGAAACGCACACATGCACACACATGCGCACGCACACACACATGTGCACACACATGCACATGTATGCACACACGTGCACACACATGTGCACAAACATGCATACACACACAGAGACAGGTGTGATCCCTCAAGCTCCCAGCAGGCTTCCAGCATCAGGAGCTAAAACTGCTACCACTGATCAACGAAAAACTTAAACTCCCCGCTGGGAGGGAGCATTTCGAGTACCATTCCTGGATATCGCCCCCTCCAATTCTTCTGTCCACTGATACGCTAGCATAGAGCAGATGTGATCATCTGAAGCTTCAACAAAGAATCCCTCGAGGATGACTGTGTAAAGGATTTTTTTTTTTTTTTTTTTTTTTTTGCTGAATCAGGAACACCAGAATCAAGAGGAAGGTAGCCATGCAAAACTCAACACCGTTTGTCAACGTGGCTACTATCTCGGCTCTGTCTTGGATAACACATCAATTTGGTAAAAACATACACAGAAAAGAAAAAACTTTCTTCCAACTGTCAGAGCAAAAATCCTTTACTCTTCTGTCCAGCAACCTGAACAAAAACAAGGGAATTTGTGGCTTGGTTTCCTTGACAACCTTATCTTCACTCCAGGCACCATCCCCTGTCTCTAAGCAACAGCGCATACTTTGGAACTACCAGGAGGCAAAACCCAGTGCTTATCCTGAGTCTTTTAGGACTAAACAAATCAGGGCAGAGCAACTGGTCCCTCGCAAGGTAGAGCCCAAGGAGCCCATGGGAAGGTATGTGGCCCCAAAAATCTTCATCAAACCCCACGCACACCCTGGCACTCCTCTGATTTCCTTATTGCCTGAAATTCCACCTCTCCACACTCGACCCATTGGCTTATTCCCCTGTCCGCTCCATGGGGACACTGACTCAGTCCATCAGGTGACTTCTCCCACATCCCCACTCCCAGCAGGAAAGCCCTACGTAGCTCTAGTGTGAAGACTCAAGACCAGGGCACAGAGAAGGAAATCTAGAATGTCACTGGGACTTAGTGATTTTTGTAAAAAAAAAAAAACAAAAAACAAAAATGAAGAACCTGGAGAAAAGTGTTTGATTAAAAGAGAATGAGGGAAAATGCCTGTATTGCTATGTTGACATTTAAGAAGACTGTTTGCACCTGCAAACAGGATTCAGAGTTTTTTTTTTTTTTTTCTCCCATTAGCATGCCCCAACCTCTTCCCTAACATCTCTGAGACAGAAAGAATGTCTGAGAATATGGAGAAAAGAAATAAACGAACCAACTATCTGGGAATGACAGCTCTGAACTTTAATCAGAGGGAGAGAAGAGAGCTGATAAGTGCGAGGCTCTGCAGCTGAAAGGAAATGGAATTTGGAAGTAGAAGGAGCTGACAAATAGTGCTTATAACTGCTGCATCCAATAATCAGGATAACTGCAATTTATCTGGTACCTTTATTTCTCAAGCAGGCTCGTGTCCATGACCTTATTTTATCCTCATATCACCTGTGAAGCATAGGGTGGAGCTGGAATTATTTATCTCTTGGTGAAGCCAGTGATATCACAACATGGAGAAGTCGTTCTTACAATCACCTAGTTGGTGATTTTCAAAATAAGATAGGAACTATAGATTCTGACTCCCAATGCTTACTTACCATTGATTATGGAAAATGTGGATGGTCTAAACTGCTACAGTAAAAATGTGATTTCCAAAACTTTATTTCACCCATGAGCTTTGAGATCATTTCTAATTAAATGTTTTCAGTAGCCCATCCACAAAACAGATCAGTTTCAGATTCTTCTCCTTGTTCATTCTCTCTTAAAGAGAATTATTAAGAAGAAGCACCTGAATTCATTTTTGAGCCCTCATTTAATTTCCATTTATAATCTCTGTGTTGTCAAAGCTGCGGAAGCAAGTCTCCAGGGCTGACAGTAGAGCTTAAGCCACGCAGATGGGCTGCAAAGATTAATTCTCAGACTTAAAGATGCCGCTAGAACTGTGAAAAATAAGTAGTAATAGTAGTAGTAGGAAGAAAAGGAGGAGAAGGAGGTTGGAGAATAGGGGAAGTTACCATGCTCTAGTAAACTGCAAGATGTTGGCGTATGACAAACATTGGTACAAGATTCAAGACAAAATGAAATGGGATCAAGCGTATAATCCCTGCGGCTACTAACTACTGCATGAGTAGTAGACAAAGCAGCAATTAGGATGAGACCTGAATGAGGACCTAGTGCTGCCCCTCAGGGCAGGTAACACCCAAAACAGCAATAGGCTTGTCTATTCTCCAAAGAGCTGAACCACTGAAGAAATGGTGGTCTGACATGGCCTGGAAATCTAGGTGTTATTGGGAGCTTGGATTCATCACAAGCCCCCCTACAGGCTTCACACACATTGATTTTGCAGACTTCTACCCCCTTGAATATTCTGTGGAGAACAACCTATTTTTTTCTCTCCTCTCCCAAACCCCCATGCTGAGCTCATCGCCTCTGAATTTATCTCCACATCAAGGAGAAGATGACAGCCAAAAGCAATACAATTTGTTTAATTCAAGTCATGACACATCTATGCCAAATGGAGAACTCAGCTGGCAATTACCACCCTGAAAAGTGGGACAAACAACAGAGCAAGGAATAGACCTAGAAGTACATTTAGGTGTCATTTCGCCCACTGTATTTAATCAGAGAAAGAAAAAAGAAAATGGAATTCTGATTTCAGAATCCAACCCTTGGTTAATGGTTTTTTGCAGAAAACTAGTAACATTTTAATTATTTTCAACTCCATACCATAACAGCTATCAAGGGAATGGAGACAAAACAAACAGGGACTTATTAAATCCATAATTAATATGCACTAAAATTCACATATATGAATATGAATAAGCTGGGACCATTATAAGGTAGGCAACGCAAACGTGAACAATTAATTAAACCTGTTATTGGCTGGGGCTTTGGGGAAAATGGGGCCACCTCAACAGAGGAGGGAGACTCATCAGCACATGAGATGGTTCCTTGGTGGTCCATCCTGCTTGCAATGGAGCCAGGTATTGTAAGAAACCAAACTCTTAGAAAAACTACAATTTTCTTTACAGTGAAGCAAAAATAAATCAAGCCCTTGTCAATCAAGACCTTAATCGAGACCACTGTCAAGCTATAACTAGATTACTTTATTCCCTCTCACCTGGTCTCCAGTCTCCATTATCATCAAACAAAAACACTTTTCAGGCAGTGTATCTGGATTAGAAATAGTCTGTGGCCAGGAAACAAAATGAAGAAAACTGGCAACAGAGGAATGAAATCACTTGTGGTGATTCATTAATAACCCTCCTCTTTTGAAATGGACGAAAGTGCAGTACAACAATAGGTTATAACATGGAAGAAGAATTCAGATATTCAGATATTCAGACCTTGAGAATGCACTCCATCCTTATCACAAAGCAGCAAATGAAATGCTGTGTTTCCTGGCAGACAAGGAATAAAAAACTGTCTACACAATCAACGTCTGTCATTCCCACAGAAAGGCAAAGCTTTTCCAGGCAGTGTATTCTAAAAGTTTTATCTAGGGGCATTGGGGGATGAACAGGACAATGACTCTAGCAGAAAGTTGACAATAAAGGCTCCGGTGATTTTCATCTGACGGTTAACATCCTTTCTTTCAAATCTGAGTTAAGTCACAGGAGGCTGTTCTGTGAGAGGGGCTAAGCTGACACAGACCAATGATGCCGGCTTGGGCTGGGATGAGAAGAGGGTGTCTACTGGCAGATAATACATAAGACCACAGGAAAGGATGATGAGCTAGTACTTTAGCCCTTGTGCAGCTCCTTCCATCCCTTGACATCAGACATCACGATGCTCTCAAGCCTGCTACACAAGTCCCAGCACAACTCGCAACCCACTTCAGTACCCCACTCAGGAAATAAGAAAAAACTCAGAACCAACAGGAGCAAGAGAATGGTATCACAGGATGACTCTGCAGCATCCTTTATTTATCAGAAACAATGCAAAAAGGCTGACATTCAAATTATTTTATTCACAATATATTTAGGACATACCCCATCTCAGCTGACTGAGAACAGCTCTCTTACACTCTAACTCCTCCCAAGGCAAGCCTGGACAGACACTACACAATCAACAATTTGTGAAGTTACTTTTTTTGCTAAGGGTCTAGTGCGGTGTTACCCAGAACTTCCTGTGATCATGGAAGCGTTCTACGTCTTGTGTCGTCGAACACAGTAGCCACTAGATACAAGTATTTGACATGTGGCTAAGTCACGCTAAGGAGCTAAAGTCTGCATTATATTCCAGTTTAACTCATTTAAATTTAGAGAACTGCAGGTGGCCAGGGACTATGGAATTGGACAGAGCAAGTCTAAAAGATCTTAATAGGCTGGGCACGGTGGCTCATGCCTATAATCCCAGCTCTTTGGGAAGCTGAGGCGGGTGGATCACCTGAAGTCATGAGTTTGAGACCAGCCTGGCAAACATGGTGAAACCCTATCTCTACTAAAAATATGAAAATTAGCTGGGCATGGTGACACAGGCCTGTAATTCCAGCTATTGAGGAGGCTGAGGCAGGAGAATCGCTTGAACCTGGGAGGCAGAGGTTACAGTGAGCTGAGATTGTGCCACTGCACTCCAGCCTGGGCCACAGAGTGAGACTCCATCTCCAAAAACAAAACAATAAAATAAAATCAAAGATTGTATTAAACCATGTTCTAGCCAATACCTGGTCAAGGGAGAAAGACAACTGAAAGTTACTGGAAACTTTGATTCCTAATACAAAAATGTATTCAAGTTCTCTTGCTTTAGTTTTCTCTTTAATTTACATAATAGGTAGGAGGATGGCATAATACAATCGACGTGGAAATGAGTCTTGATTTTAACCCTAATCCTGGCGCAGCATTAGACTTTGACTCTGGCTGTAGCTTCCTTGATCTGAAGGTCAGAAAGTAGGGCTCAGGCATCTGCGTGTCTGTTGCCTGTGCAGTAGATGACAGAACATCTAAAAGTTTCCCTGCCGCTTTTATTTGGGATCACGGAGGATTCCCAGAGTTGCGATTTTGCCCTCTGGGCACTGGTGCCAACTCTCATGCTCAAATCCAACAGCGTCATTCAGAAGTGTGCCACCGGCTTCTGCTTCAGTGCACACCAGGAACATGGTATGTTGAGCAAAATGTCACCCCATGTAGAAGCCTGTGCTAATTATAATGTCAGGCTTCCCACTGAGATACTGATAATTAAAGGAGAATATTACAATGTTTTCAAACTCCAGCAGTAAATGAGAAGCATCTTCAAATGTAACCTGTTGGAGACGAAAATCAAATCCATCTGAGACGTCCCCATTTAAGACCTCCGCAACCAGAACCAGACAATTCTTGAGGATCAAAGCAAGGTGAAGGCAAAAGCAAGTGGGTGGTACAGCTCGGGGGAAGAGGAGGAGGTGGAGGGGAATTAATGTTTTCCAGGTCCTGCTGTGTTCTAGGAACCATAATACTCTTTATTTTTTTTATTGAGACAGGTCTGGTTCTGTCACCTAGGCTGGAGGGCAGTGGCACAAGCACGTCTCACTGCAGCCTCTACCTACTGGGCTCAAGCTATTCTCCTGCCTCAGCCTCCTGAGTAGCTGGGACTACAGGCGTGTGCCACCACGCCCAGCTAATTTTTGTATTTTTTGTAGAGACGGGTTCTGCCATGTTGCCCAGGCTGGTCTCAAACTCCTGGGTTCCAGTGATCTGTCTGCCTCTGCCTCCCAATGATACTCTGAATAGCAGATAACACAGTGGGTGGCCCTGCTTGTTGCTACTGCTGTCATCTCAATAATGAACTGCCAAGTAGCTATTATCTGCATTTTACAGCTGGGAAAGCTAAGACTCCCATGATCTCACCTAAGGTTACAAACCTACCTAGTAAAGCATTTGGTGGCTCCAGGATCCAAGTCTTGGCCTTTCTGCTCTAAAGGTTGTGCTTGTCCTATCCCTGTGGGCGACCATCTGCCTGGGTCCTGAAGCATCGGTGGTGGTGATGGGTGTGCGGGGGCCTCACAGGCATTCATTTTACATGTCTCCTAGAGTGCCCACAGTGGTGGGCCCTGAGGACAGAGGAGGCTTCCTGCCCAGGTTTCCCTGCCCAAGTCTCCTTGCTGAACTGAGCCCAATGCATCTGGAGTGAGAATCACGCCAACATGGTGCTGCAGACATTAACATTTAATGTGGCAAGCTTAAAAACAGCAAGAAGCATTTCCTGAACTTCTCTGTAACTGTCTCTGAAAAACAGTGTGATCCACGGGAAGACAAGAAACACAGGCCTCACCAGAGCCAGACGCAACACACAGAGACGGCGTGGGATTCAAGCTGTGCCCATTACTGCTTGTGTGGCCTCAGCTTTGTTTATTTGTTTATTTTTTATTTTTGAGACAGGGTCTCGCTCTGTTACCCAGGCTGGAGCGCAGCAGCACAATCTCAGCTTTCTGCAGCCTCCACATCCCAGGCTCAAGCGATTCTCCTGCCTCAGCCTCCCGAGTAGCTGTGCCAGCAATCACACACCACCATAACCATACCCGGCTAATTTTTGTATTTTTTTTGTGGAGACGGGGTTTCCCCACATTGCCCAGGCTGGTCTTCAAATCCCAGGTTCAAGCAATCCACCCGCTTCAGCCTCCCAAAGTGCTGAAATTACAGGTGTGAGCCACCACGCCCAGCCTTGGGCTTGATCTTCAAACTTTCTAGGTCTCAGTTTCTAAAATGTAAAACAGGGATGCAAGTATCTAAATCATGTATGTGATGCACTTTATACAGTGTCTGGAACTTTGAAAGGCCCCCGTAAGTGGCAGCCTTTAGTATTATCGGTCTATTTTATTACGGTCAATGACGCGTGCCTTTTGTGTGGCGTTCTGCTTCCTCATTAACTGAGCCTGGGTCGCTGGCGACTGAGAAGACCCTTCAGTTTCCAGAAGCAGATCAATGTGAAGTAGAAGCTGTTGCATCGTGGTTTCTCCTGGAAAGGTCTGTATCTAATAGTAGAATTTTCTGCTCAGTCTTTACCCCAGGAAAATGAAAAATCAATATGTTCTTTCTCATGGCCAGTAGCTCCTTCTTGCAAGTCGGGGCCCTGGTCTCACTGTGCTGCCCCTCCAAGCCACCCCGGCAGCACGGGGAGACTGTACTAGGGCAAGCTGAAGGTCCAGGCTCACATCACCAATGTCAGCAGCAGCAGCCTCCCCGGCCACCTGCAGCTGTCCGCTGACTTTTCAGCACCCCAGTAGGTCCTCCATATTCCACACAAAATCAAAATCCAACAGCAACTGACACTTTGTTGGAAAGCAGGGCTCAAAAAATAACTTTATTTTTTTCCTATCTGTCTACTGACTTGGAAGAAAATTCACTAGATTAAAAAAAATGTATTATAAAAATGTATATTGCTCAAAAAAAAAAGCAGGGCTCATAGACACCCCCAAGCAAGTGCCATGGTAGGTGGGGCAGAGGTTACTCCTTTGTCTCAAAGGACTCTGCTGGAGTATGGAATGAATGGGAAGGAGCTTAACGGAAAGAACTAGCTTCAAAGAGTTCAAAGGTTTCCATATGACCCAGCAATTCTACTCCAAGGTATGTACCCAGGAGAACATAGGTCCATACAAAGACATAAACACACATAGCAGCATTACTCACAACACCCGAAAAAGTAAAAACAACTCAAATATCCATCAATTGATGAAAGGGTAAACAAAACATGGTGTATCCATAGAATAGAAGATTATCTGGCCATAAAAAGAAAGACTTGCTGATACATGCTACAACATCAATGAAACTTGGAAGCATCATGCCAAGTGAAAGAAACCAGACACGAAAACATATATATTACATGATACCATTTAAATGAAAGTCAGTCCTGGTGAGTGAAATTATAGAGACAAAGTGGATTAGTGCAGGGGCTGGAGCAAGGGAGGAATGGGGAGTGACTGCTAATGAGCATTCCGGTTTTTTTTTTTCTCAGAGGCACTGTTCAAAGAGCGTGGGGTTTCTTTACAGGGTGATGAGAGTGTTTTGGAATAGTGGTAGGTTGGGTATGGTGGCTTACACCTATAATCTCGGCACTGTGGGAGGCTGAAGCAGGAGGTTCTCTTGAGGCCAGGAGTTCAAAGCCACCCTGGCCAGCACAGCAACACCCTGTCTCTATTGAAAGCACAAAATTAAAATTAAAAATTAAAAAGATAGTGATGGTGGTGGCACAAACTTTTGGGTATACTAAAACCATTGAATTGTGAAATTTATTTTTCTTTTTTTTTTTTTGAGACAAAGTCTTGCTCTGTCATCTTGGCTAGAGTGCAGTGGCGCAACCACAGCTCACTGAAGCCTCGACCTCCAGGGTTCAAGCAATCCTCCCAAGTAGCTGGGACCACAAGCATGCACCACCACACCTGGCTAGTTTTTAAATTTTTTGTAGAGATGGGGGTCTTGTCATGTTGCCCAGGATGGTCTCCAACTTCTGGGCTCAAGCGATCTGCCCACCTCAGTCTCCCAAAGTGCTGGGATTACAGGCGTGAGCCACTGTGCCTGGCCTTGAATTGTGAACTTTAAAAGGGTGAATTTTATGGTATGCGAATTCTATCTCATTCTTTTTAAAGAAGATAACAGGGACTCTTTCCTCAGGGTGGAAGTGTAATTGGCAGACCTCCTAATTACCAGTGAGCTTGGGGATGAGAAAATGCCACACAATAAAGTTGCTTGAGAAAGAGAGAGACTGAGCGACAGATCATGTGTGAGATGGAGTAGGGTCAGTAACCATTTAAATACGACATTGACCTTGAGAAAAAAGAATGTCAGTTATAATCACAAGCCACAAATGTCTGTCACTGTGAATTGGCTCATCACGAAGAACTGAAGGATAACATGGAGTTAAGACAGCAGTGGAGGCAGGCAAGGGAAAGGGACCCATGAGATATGGACAGCAGCACTTCCCCCAATTCCCTGCCATCCCCACTGCACACGTATAAGCTAAGTAAATATTACGTCATCTTTTACTAACACCCTAAAACTCTCATTTGATGAAGGACCAGGGGAATAAGTTGCTGAATGGGCTCATTAAGACTGAGGAATTCTTCAGAGGCTCAAACACAGACAGCCAGTGATGGGAAATGAGGATGACACAGCTGACAGCCCATGGGAGTCCCAGGGTGAGACTAAGACTCCATAAGAGCCAGGCTTAGACTTATAAAGGAATGCTGGCTGCTGAAGACATTTCAGAACTCAAGCTAAGAATCTCTGGTCTGCATTCAGAAGATACCTTTGGTCTCTGTGGTTGGCCAAATGCTGACTCCAAATATATCCAGGTCCTCATTCCTGGAACCTGTGAATGTTACCTTTCATGATAAAGGAGATTTTTCAGATGTGATTACCCTGGATGATCTGGGTGGGCCCTAAATGCAACCACAAGAATCTTTATAAAAAGGCAGAGGGAGATTTGGCACGGAAGAGAAAGCAATGATCACAGAGGTACTGATTGGAGTGATGTGGCCACAAGCTAAGGAATGCCGGCAGCCTGCAGAAGCTGGAAGAGGCAGGAATGGATTATCCCCTAGAGTCCCTAGCAAGAACACGGCCCTGCTAACCCCTTGACTTTATCACAGTGAAACTGATGTCAGACTTCTGGCCTCCAGAACTGCAGGAGAATAAATCTGGATTGTTTTAAGCCACTAAGTTTGTGGTAATTGGTTACATCAGCCATAGGAAACCAAGGCAGTCCTTCATTCTGCTTCTAACCTGTCTAAATACTAAGACAACCCCAGTAAGATGATCTCTGGCATAAAAGAATAACATCTCTCTACTTCTATGCATGTGTTGAGGGTTGGCGTGTTGAGGTGGTTAGGTGATGGTAACTCCTTGATGAACTGAGCCTGATGCATCTGGAGTGAGAACCACGCCAACGTGGTGCTGCAGACATTAACGTTTAATATGGCAAGCTTAAAAAAAGCAAGAATTTCACCTTTCCAAAAGAGCATTTTTATCTGATTGCAAGTCACAAATATTTACTACAGGAAAGCTTAGTTATAAATCTCACAAAAACAGGAAGAAAATAAAAATCATCTGCAATCCTATCACCCAGGAATAACCAACCACTGTGAACATTTTCATGTCTAAATTTGTGTTCTTGTTACCTGAAACAAAAAATCACTTTGGATTCAAATCTCAAGCATTTCTTTGAAAGCCATTATCAGGAGCTGGGAATGAGGACAGGCCACATGACCAAAACCAACTGTCGGGCTGTTCTAGTGACACAAACATTGGTCCCCAGGACTCTATGTCATAGCGACAACCAGCAAAACAAACTTGGTTCTTGACACTATTGACAGGAAAATTAAAAGCATGCAATTCATCTGCCCTCTTCTTCTGTGGAACTTTATAAATAACTTCAAATACGAAAGAGAGCAAGAGTCTGCCAATGTATCATCAGGACCCACATGAGTCAATGTCCTCCCTTGGCCCACCTGGACAATGTAGAAAGAAAATTAGGCAGCTGGGCGCGGTGGCTCACGCCTGTAATCCCAGCAGTTAGGGAGGCCAAGGCGGGCGGATCACCTGAGGTCAGGAGTTCGAGACCAGCCTGGCCAACATGGCAAAAACCCTGTCTCTACTAAAAGTACAAAAATCAGCCAGGCATGGTGTCGGGCGCCTGTAATCCCAGCTACTCAGGAGGCTGAGACAGGAGAAGCTTGAACCCAGGAGGCGGAGGTTGCAGTGGGCCAAGATCGCGTCACTGCACTCCACCCTGGGCGACAAGAGCGAGACTCCGTCTCAAAAAGAAAGAAAATTAGGAACACCTAACTCTCAAACAGCCCCTCCTCTCTTAGAATGGAGGCCAGGTATCCAATGTACCAGTTCTTCTATGTGCTCAACTATGTAATACATATTGAATATATCAAAGCTTCGGTATGTGTTAGAACATTGGGTCCCCCAAAAAGAAAGCAGTATAGAACTTCTTGCAAGAAGCTCTGTCTATTAGGGGCAAATACACATGTTTAAATACAGGTAATTGCAGCCATCAAGAGTCGAATGAATAAAGAAAATATGGTATATACCCACAATGGCGTATTATTCAGCCATATAAATGAATGAGATCCTGTCATTTGCAACAACATGGATGGAACTGGAGGTTATTATGTTAAGTGAACTAAGCTAGGCACAGAAAGACAAACTTCTTATGTTCTCACGTATTTGTGGGAGCTAATAATTAAAACAATTGAACTCATGGAAATAGAGAGTAGAAGGATGGTTAACAGAGGCTGGGAAGGGCAGTCAGGGAGTGGGTGGGGAAGATAGAGATGGTTAATAGTGTACAAAAAAAAAAATAGATGAATCAGACCTAGTAGTTGATAGCACAACAGGGTTACTATAGTCAATAATGTAATAACTGTACATTTTAAAATAACTAAGGGTATAACTGGATTGTTGGTAACACAGAGGATAAATACTTTAGTTGATGGGTTATCATTACATACCTCTATCAAAATATTTCATGCAGGCCAGGCGAGGTGGTGCACACCTGTAATCCTAGCACTTTGGGAGGCTAAGGCAGGAGAATCTATTGAGCCCAGGAGTTCGAGACTAGCCTAGGCAACATGGCAAAACCCTGTCTCTACAAAAAATACAAAAAAAAAAAAAAAAATTAGCTGGGTGTGGTGGCATGCACCTGTAGTCCCAGCTACTCAGGAGGCTGAGGTAGGAGGATCAACTGAGCCCAGAAGGTTGAGGCTGCAGTGAGCCATGATCACACCACTGCACTCCAGCCTGAGTGACAGAGTGAGATCCTGTCTCAAAAAACTATGTGTGTGTGCATGCACACACATATATTTCATGTGCCCCATAAATCTATACACCTGCTATGTTACTGACAAAAATTAAAAATAAATAAATAAATAAAACAAACAGGTAATTGTAAGAGTGATAACTATTGTACAGAATATAAAGGATACAGCAAGGCATCACAAAGGAAGGAGTGATTAACTTTGTTAAATAAATGTAATTAATAATTACTATTTCTATGATTCTTCACAGAATCATCCAATGCTAAAGCTAGAAGGAGCCATAATGATAATTTACCAAAACCCCCTAAAATTTCAAATGAATGAGTGTTTGAATGAGATAACCCCTAGAAACCTTTAAGCTTCCAATTTAACTTTCTCCCATACAAAACAATGGTGTAGTTCACTGTTGAGATCATAAGCTACTCATGATAAGAGATTAGTAGGGACTCAATTGCTAGGTGATTTTTAATTCCATTCGAAAACAGAAGGGCCAGGAATCTTTGGAAGGCTCAGAGCCCTTCAATCTGTATGATACTGCATGAAAAGCACCTCAAGAGATAGTATGCTCAAAAGGCTGCAATCATGGGTTGGTTTTCTAGAAAACATTTTTGTTTCCTCGGGGTGTCCTTCTCCAGCAGATGCAAACGCCCTAGACCACCCCGACAGATGCACCCAAGCAGAGGCCAGGGAAGTAGCTTAGAAGAAGGCGGGTGCGTCTGAACTCTGTTTAAGGAGGCGTCTGCCTGTTAGTGTTGTTTTTACTGCGCCTGCCAGCATCTGCTGGCCTCCCTCAGTCATTACCATTTCTTCCTAAGGCATTTAATTTGCACAAGTATACTTTTCTTTGTCCTCTAAAGGGGAGGGGTCCTTTTTTTTTTTTTTTTTTTTTGAGATGGAATCTTGCTCTGTCTCCAGGCTGGAATGCAGTGGCACAATCTTGACTCACTGCAACCTCTGTCTCCTGGGTTCAAGCAATTCTCCTGCCTCAGCCTCCTGAGTAGCTGGGATTACAGGCACGTGCCACCACACCCAACTAACTTTTGTATTTTTAGTAGAGATGGGGTTTCACCACATTGGCCAGGATAGTCTTGATCTCCCGACCTCGTGATCTGTCCACCTCGGCCTCCTAAAGTGCTGGGATTACAGGCCGTGAGCCACTGCACCCGGCCTGGGGAGGGGTTCTTTCCTGTTCTAGGGTTGTGAATAGACTCCATAAAGTCTAAACACCCAGAATTGTCTGCAAATATTGTGTGTGGCTGTGGTCTCAAGGTTTATGTCTCCCCAAAATTCGTATTTTGAAACCTAATCCCCAACGGTATTGGAATTAGGATGGTGGGGACTTGGGGAATGGATGGTATTAGGAGGTGGGGACTCAGGGAAGTGATTAGGTCGTGAGATGGAGCCCTTATGAATGGGATCAACAACCTTATGAAAACAGACTCCAGAGAGTGCCCTCTTTCCACCATGTGAGGATACGAGAAGACAGTTATCCACAACCCGGAGAAGGGCCCTCACCAGAACCTGACCGTGACCATGCTGGCAGCCCGATCTCAGGCTTCCAGCTCCCAGAACTGGGAGAAATAAATTTCTGTAGTTTCTAACCTACCCATTCTATGGCATTTTGTAATGGCAGCTTGAACAGACTAAGACATGTGTACAACATTCTCTTGTGAGATGGTGCATAACTCATCAGATTCATAGGACAACTGTGAACCACAGAAGCTTAAGAAGTATTTGACCTTGCACATGTGTATTAAATATTAACCCAAGAGCCCCAGACGTGTGCATATGCCTACGGGTGTGTCCTTACACCCCGGATATCTCGGGGAGATAGGCTACTATTAACAAGCCTTCCATTTTCCTTCCACATTAAAAAAAAATTTTTTTTAAACAAAATGTCATCCTCAGGACATACAAAACTGAAATAGCAAAGACAAAATACTTCAAAAAAAAAAAAATCAATTCTCCATTTAGTCATTGTGAAAAGTCTGTCTTAAAAACCCAGAGTCTCAGGGAATCTCAAAGCTCTAGTTAAATTTTTAATACGCTATAAAGGATAGTGTTAAAGAAGAGACCTTTTCAAAGGTAAGCTGGCTCCAAACAGGCTCTTAAAATGGTCCTCATCAAAGACATGAAGCTGCTTGACAGTAATGGTGAGGGAGTTCACTTCTCATTAGACAGGAGTAGGAGCTGGAGACTCGAGGAATGAGCCACAGTGGGTCTTTGAAGACACATCTATTTGTAGTTAGACCCTTGGTGGCCTCATCCAGTGTCAGGGATTTAAGGAACATTCATGTGCCAAGGGGCCAGGCGCAGTGGCTCACGCCTGTAATCCCAGCACTGTGGGAGGCCAAGGCAGGTGGATCACTTGAGACCAGGAGTTCAAGACCAGCCTGGCCAATATGGCGAAACCCCGCCTCAACTAAAAATACAAAAAGTAGCCGGTTGTCGTGGCACGTGCCTGTAGTCCTAACCACTCGAGGGGCTCAGGCAGAAGAACCTCTTGAACACAGGAGGCGGAGGTTGCAGTGAGTCGAAATTGCACCACTGCACTCCAGCCTGGGCGTCAGAACAGACTGTCTCAAAAACAAAAAACAAAAAAACAAAAACCATTCATGTGCCAATGATTCACAAATCTATAACTCTTAGCTAGACTTTGCAATCCAACTCCAAACTCCATCCATCCAGCTGCCTAGTCAGTATCTCCATTTGAATGTCTAATGGCAATCAAACCTCAAGATCAAAAAACGAATTCTTGATAGTCCCCCTAAAGCTCCTCCAGCTGCAGCCTTCCTCGTCTCAGTTGATGGCAATTCCATCCTTGCAGCTGGGCAGCCCTGAAACCTCCAGGTCTCCCCTGGCTCCTCGCTTTCTCTCACATCCCACATCCGATCCATCGGCAAATCCCATTGCCTCCACCTTCAATCAGGACCCTGGAAGGGATCCCTTCTCACCACTTCCAGCACTACCACCTTCATCTGTACCACTGTCATCTTTGATCTGGATTCTGCAGTGGCCTCCACACAGGCCTCCCTGCTTCCATCCTTACCCCTCCTAAGTCCCATCTCAATTCAACACCTAAAGAGAAACCAACTTTCAAAGCTCAAGTCAAGTCATACGCACCCTCTTCAAAACCCTGCAATGGCTCATCACACACAGAGCAAACACAAACATTTTTATGCCTCCAAGTTCCATCTAAAGGCGGAGCTGACATCCCTGCCCTCACCTTGTATTTCTCTCCCTGCTGCTCACCCTGCTGTGGACTCTTGGCTACTCCTTGTGGGCGCTAGACATGCTCCTGCCTCAGGGCCTTTGCACTGGCTATTCCCTCTGCCTAAAACACTCACTCTTTACCAGAGATCTGCATGACTGACTCAAATGCAAGGCCATCTCAAGGAGCCCCTCCCTACCTACTCTATTTAAAATGGCAATTTCTTCCTTTAACACTGTACCATCTCTTCTCCCCTGAACTTTTTCTTTTTTTTAATCACTAACCACCTTCTAACACAATATAAAATTCATTTATTCTGATGATGTTCATCAACTATCTCACCTTGCTATAATATTGGTTATAGAAGGCCAGAGATCTTGGCCTGTTTTAGTACTGATATAACCCAAGTACATGGAATACAATACTCAAATATAATAAATAAAATACAAGACTGGGAAAGAAATGTCCCTTCAAACCTCTCCATCCAGGCAAGCCAGCTGTCCTCCAATTTACTGAAACCAGTGACTATTATCACCATGCTTCTGGTGAAATCTAACTCAGTTGAGAATCCTAGAAGGCACTCAATCCTCATTTCAATTTATTTTTTATTTTATTATTTTTTGAGACAGAGTCTTGCTCTGTCACCCAGGCTGGAGTGCAGTGGTGCAATCTCAGCTCACTGCAACCTCTAACTGCTGGGTTCAAGTGATTCTCCTGCCTCAGCTTCCCGAGTAGCTGGGATCACAGGCATGCGCCACCACTCCCAGCTAATTTTTGTATTTTTAGTAGAGACGGGGTTTCGCCATGTTGGCCAGGCTGGTCACAAACTCCTGGCCTCAAGTGATCCGCCTACCTTGGCCTCCCAAAGTGCTGGGATTACAGGCATGAGCCACTGTGCCCAGCCTCAATCCTTCTTTCAAAAGATACTTTTGCATCACCATAAAAGTGACAAAGGCTGAACTTAGAAACTCGAAAGACACAGAAGAGGGTCTCCTGTCAAGGAAGAAGTATGATTTTAATTTATGCTCATTTAGGATCAAGAAATATTGCTGTCATTCCACACATCTGCCTACTGTTTCCGGCTTTATTCCAAGTTGTCACTGTAGTCAACAAACATTTGAGAAAGTAAACTCTGAACCAGCCTGGCCTTCTATCGAAATGAGCCAGGAAATGATTCCAGCTGAGCATAATGAATCACCCAAGTACAGTGGCAGGTGTGGTAGAGAAAAGGGTCCATTAGAGGGAAGTTGGGTACTCAGTCCATTGCTATAAAGTCTGGACCTTAGACTACATTTTTGTTCTTCAGAGAAATAGTCATCATAATTTACACCTCAGTGTAGTTACCTTAGTTAACACTAAACCCACTGGGCATATCTTTACTCTTGCTCAGTTGGTTAAAGAAGGGGTCATAAATGGCAGAAAGACAGCTACTATTATGAATGAAAAACAAGTAACCTTTCCTCTCTAACTATTAGCACTTAACAGGCTAAAAGTGGCCGTCACGGCTCTTAAGCAGTCCTCTGCAGGGGACCAAGGGGTCTTCCAAGGAGCTCTTTAAGATACTGGGTGTGCGTGAGCAGGGTCTTCCACCAAGGCTAACCCACTTTGGGCATCTCTGTGCAGTGAGTTCCATAGAAGACCCCATCGTTATCTCAAGGCATACTGAGTACCGAGATCTAGAAAACCAACAGGGTCCGATGCTGTGGCTCACACCCATAATTCCAGCACTTTGAGAGGCTGAGGTGGGCTAATCACTTGAGGCCGGGAGTTCAAGACCAGCCTGGCCAACATGGTGAAACCCCATCTCTTCGAAAAATACAAAAATTAGCTGGGCATGATGGCACACATCTTTAATCCCAGCTACTTGGGAGGCCGGGACAGGAGAATCGCTTGAACTGGGAAGCGGAGATTATAGTGAGCTGAGATTGCACCACTGCACTCCAGCCTGGGCAACAGAGCGAGGCTCTGTCTCATTAAAAAATAAATAAATAAATAAATAAATAAATAAATAAATAATAAAAATAAAAATTGGAAAACTAACTAAAAAAAGTTTGTTCATCACTAAAAGACAAGGGTCAAGAGGGGAATGAGGGAGACACATATACTGATGAAAATATTGGGAAAACGGGCCTTCCTATGATCATATGGTACAAATGCCTAAGGTTACAATAGAAATAACAGAGGAATGTGCTTCTTATCTAGAGAAATATCTGAGCTTAAAAAGTAATTAAACACATAGTGCTTTAGGCAGATTTAATATATACTAGAATATATAATATATATTAGAATTTTCACTCTTTAAAGATGACCAAAAAAAGAGTCTTCATTGTGCAAGCAAAACAACATCAAGTTATACAGAGGAATAGACTCAGTGTGGCCGTGCTTTTTGCTTCTGCAATACTAAAGCCAGAAGACAATGGGTCAACATCTGCAGAAGGTTTGAAGAGAAAAAATGTCATGACTAGAAAATGTCTGCCCAGCCAAGTTCTTGCTTGTGTATTAGAATAACAGATTGACACCATGAACTCTGCAAGGACTCAGAAAATGTACCACCCAAGGATGTTCCCTGGGGAAGATTATTGCTCAAGCTTGAGTTCCCAAACAACAAAAGGTGAATCGGCATGTTTAAGATCTCGAGATCAAGGAAATCATGGCTGAAGAGGCAGCAGGAGTATCACTGATGCCAACAATGGCTCCCATTTTTCAAGTGCTCATATGTCCCAAGCACTGTACTGAAAGTTGTGTGTACATTTAGCATCTCATTTAATTCTCAGAATAAGCCACTTGTGGCATTATCCCCATTTCTTAGATGAGAACACCAAGGTTCAGGGAGTTCAAGCAATTTGTCAAGATAACCTCGTTAGGAAGTGAGAGAGTTGGAATTTCAAAATGCATCTCAAATTGCTCAGGTTCCCTCAATTTATTTATTTTTAAAAATATCTATCATTTCCTATGCTTAATCATGTTTTCTAGTTGCTCTAAAAGAAGCATTCATTATTTCTGAAATAAGGCATTAATATGTCCTTTGTTTCCAATTAAAATACATCTAAAGACATAAAACAGGCCAGCGTGGTAGCTCACGCCTGTAGTCCCAGCACTTTGCAGGGCCGAGGCAGGTGGATGACCTGAGGTCAGGAGTTCAAGACCAGCCTGGCCAGCATGGTGAAGCCCCATCTCTACTAAAAATACAAAAAATTAGCCGGGCATGGTGGTGTACACCTGTAATCCCAGCTACTCGAGAGGCTGGGGCAGGAGAATCGCTTGAACCCAAGAGGCAGAGGTTGCAAGTGAGCCAAGATTGCTCCACTGCACTCCAGCCTGGGGGACAGAGCAAGACTCTGTCTTTTAAAAAAAAAAAAAAAAAAAAAAGACATAAAAGAAATTACTCTAAAATGCTAAATAGGAAAGGATTGGTAAGAACATTGCAGAAAGATGCCTACATAAAGAAGGCAGGTAAGGCAATTATCACTGCCAAATTATACGGAACTCAATAGAGTTCACCCTTGAACAATGCAGACGTCAGGAATGCTGATTCCTGTGCAGCAGAAAATCTGCATAGAGTTTTTGGCTTCCTCAGAACTTAACTATGAATAACCTGCTGTTGACCAGAAGTCTTACCAATAACATTGTCAATTAATACATATTTTGTATGTTATATGTATTATAAACTGTACTCTTACAATATAGCAATCTCAAGAAAAAAATGTTATTAAGGAATTCATAAGAAAGATAACATATATTTACTATTCATTAAGTGGAAGGGAGTCATCATAAAGGTCTCATCCTCCTCATCTTCACACTGAGTCGGCTGAGGAAGAGGAGAAAGAGGAGAGGTTGGTGTTCCTCTCTCAGGGGGGCAGAGGTGGAAGAAAATCTGAGTGTAAGTGAACTCACGTAGTTCAGATCTGTGTTGTTCAAAGGTCAACTATATTTTCAAATAGCATTAAGCAGAACCAGAGATATCCAGTATTTATAAAAGACACCCTCCACAGCAATCATGTAACAGTTATGAATTTATGCTCCAAATAACCTGGTAACTCATATGTCAAAAAAAGGAAGTAAAAGTTGTTTAAATGAACTGGAATGGGAAGTTTTCACATATGATGATCAAGCTCTGATGATCAAAAAATAAAGTCAAGAAGGATTTGTACTGCCACCTTCACTCCCCTCCAAGAAGGACCCACGTCACAACTGCCCATTCCCCTTTTCCAGCCAGACAATTGTGCTGACAAATGACTTTACCTTCAGGCAGTGGCTGGCGCGCTCACGGACAAGACCTCACCTGGAACGTTGTGTATAGTGATGGCCAAGATGAGCAGCGCGATCCTCCTCCAGCTGCTGCCACTGGGCTGTGCCAGGTTCCCTCGAGAAGGCACGGGGACAGCAGGACCCTCTGGAAGGCCAGTGGCTGCCGCTTTCTTTCTCTGATACGCCTCACCATTTTCACTCTTGTCTGAGCAAAAAAAAAAAAAAAAAAAAAAAAGAGAAAGAGAGATGGGGAAAGAGAGCGCTTTGAACATGGGCACATTAACTCTCCAGCAAGCTACAGCAGGAAGAAGCTTCTACCCCCGAACTTCCTGTAGGCTATGCAAGGTTCTGTGTGTTCTCTCATTCACTCAGGCATCCATTCATTCAGCGAACAATTCGTTGACTAGGCCGAGTATGGTGGCTCACTCCTGAAATCCCAACACTTTAGGAGGCTGAGGCAGGCAGATGGCTTGAGCCCAGGAGTTCGAGACCAGCCTGGGCAACATGGCGTGATCCCATCTCTACAAAAAATAAAAATAAAGAATTAGCTGGGCATGGTGGTATGCACCTGTAGTCCCAGCTACTTGGGAGGCTGAGATGGGAGGATGGCTTGAGCCCCGAAAGTTGAGGCTGCAGCGAGTTGTGATCGCACCATTGCACCCCAGCCTGGGTGACAGAGTAAGACCCTGTTTCAAAAAAGAAAAAGAAAAAGAAAAAAAAAAAATCACTGAATAGGCATTCAGCGCCCAATGCATAGGTACCAAGAAGGATAAAAAAGATGAAGATGTGGTATCCTAGCAATGCCTGTTTAAGACAAGCAATGTTGAGTCACGATTAGAAACACAGATTCCAGAACCATGCTGCCTGCTTCCCTTCCTGACTCAGCCACTGGTCAGCTGTGTAGCGCCAAACAAGTTATTTCACCTCCCTGTGCTGTGGCTTCCTGATTCGTAAAACTAGAATAATAGGATTACCTATGTCATAAGGGTTTTGTGAGGATTAAATGTAACAATGTCTGAAAGTGCTTAGAATGTACTAAGTACTGATTGTATCGATGGTTATTGTTACTATCATGTTCCCTCTCCCATGGCCCTGCAGAATTACATAATATGTGACCCTGCTCTCCTGGTCATACTGATTTATAGGAACCAATTCAGATGCCTGGTTCAGCCAATCAGAATCCCTCCCCAGGGAGACTTGGCGACTCCAACGTGCAAGCTGAATCTGAAAAATCACATGATGTGCGAGCAGCTCTGCCACAGCGGAATGAGGGAAGCGGCTGGAGAGACAATCAGAAAGAATCAGATATACATCAACAAGCAGAGATGGGAAACCAGGCAGCCCGAGGGAAGGAGAGAGAAGGGCAGAACTGCAGCCCACGTGCCATAGACATTCATAGGCCACCCATAGCACCCAGCCCTTGGGTTTCCTGAGCAAACCTTCCTTTTAAAAATGCCTTTACAAATTGGCTTATATTGGAAGAATGTCATTCTTACAACCAGCTTGTCCTAAATATCCATGGTCCCCTGGGCTATTTGTTTATTCATAATAGAGGCAAATTGCGTGGATCTGAAATTGCGAGGACAAGAGTGGGAGAGAGCATCCAGCCTTCAGTTCACAGCATGGGATGGATTTGTGGGGAAGACTTTCTAGAGGAAATGGGTCTTGAGTGAATCTTAAACATGCGATGGCACAGAGAGAAAGAAGGGTCCCTCTATTGGGAGAGAAAATAACCCAGCAAACATAACTCACACGTCTGTTAAATTAAATAAGCAGGAGACTATTGGTCTGAGGCTGTACTTTGAGTTGCTTCATAGTGAACTACACAGCCTAACTTAGTATGTATACAAATGAAAATCTCATTAGGAGTATATATTTTTTGTAATAGGATAGCTAGATCTCAGCCAATCACAAGCAGCCAAGCTTCAACCAATCACAGGTAGCCAAACTTCAGCCAACCACAGGCAGCCAACTGATTAGACTATGTCCAAATAAGGTAAATGCCTAACTGTAACCAATTAAGCTATTTCTATACTTTATTTCCTGCTCGAACTTCAAAAAAGGCAGAGCTCTCTGAATGTCTTCTAGTTTTGAATGCTGCCTAATTCATGAAGCCTTTAATGCTTAAATAAATTTAAAAAACATTAAAAGAAAAAACTTCTTTTGAAAATCATTTTGTGGCCGGGCGCAGTGGCTCACACCTGTAATCCCAGCACTTTGGGAGGCCGAGGCGGGCAGATCACAAGGTCAGGAGATCGAGGCCATCCTGGCTAACACAGCGAAACCCCGTCTCTACTAAAAATACAAAAAATTAGCCGGGCGTGGTGGTGGGTGCCTGTAGTCCCAGCTACTCCGACAGCTGAGTAGTGTGAACCTGGCAGGCGGAGCTTGCAGCGAGCCGAGATCGGGCCACTGGACTCCAGCCTGGGCAACAGAGCAAGACTCCGTCTCAAAAAAAGAAAAAAGAAAAGAAAAGAAAAAAAGAAAATCATTTTGTATTTATTTACTCAAATCATACAAGTACAGATTGGAAAGTAAGAAAGTACAAGGCAAGTAGACGCACTCCTCCCCAGCTCCCAATCATTTCTCTCTTATTAACAGCTGGATCTCAGTTCCATTAGGAAAAGGGAGATCTTTGATCCTCCACAATGAAAGGATGCCAGTCCTCCATTGGTCAGTAGCCCTGACTCACAACACCAGCCTGTGGAGAATTCAGCTGTCTCAATTGGATAGCAACTCCTCCCAGACAGTGTTTACACGAGGCGAAGCTCCACACTCATTGTGTGGTATCCACATGTGTATGCATGTATGTGTGTGTGTGCATGTGTGTATGTGTATGTGCGTGTGGGTGCATACAACTGCTACTCAGTGACATCCTGAGATATTAGATCTCCTTTGTGTATGTATGCATTTATCTAGTAAGACGTTCTCAGTCTGAGGTTCTCGAATCCATAAAGACCCAACAATTATTTCAAAAGTGTGTATTTTTTTGCTGGATTGTAACTTTCGCTGTACTTTCAAAGGCGGTTGCTGATCCCAAATGGTGCACACAAGCGGGGAGGGGTGTTCATACATTTCGAGTAGACAATATGTAGATGACTCAGGCTGCACATGCTGGTCGAGAAATTGAACTAAACATCTGGGATTTCAAGCTCACAGACACTAAAGACATGAGCAAAGCAGTCCCCGAGAGTTGTCCATGAACTAACCTGGGTCATGGTGGAGGGTCCTCAGCTTTCTCCTAGGTCAGTCAGCAAAGATTCCTGATTTCCTGTGTCTGGTCTGAACACACAGGCCTGCGCTAGATGCTCTCCAGTGAGAGTTGATAGAGGCCAAAAGAAAAATCTCTTCTCTTGGAGACTTTTGATTGATTGATTGACTGATTGAGCAGGGTCTCACTCTGTTGCCCAGGCTGGAGTGCAGTGGTACAATCTCAGCTTACTTCAGCCTCCACCTCCCAGGCTCAAGCAATCCTCCCACCTTGGCCTCCTGAGTAGCTAGAACTACAGGTGCACGCCACCATGCCCAGCTAACCTCTGTTTTTTTTTTTTTTTTTTTTTTTTTGAGACAGAGTCTGGCTCTGTCGCCCACGCTGGAGCACAGTGGTGCGATCTCGGCTCACTGCAAGCTCCGCCTCCCAGGTTCCGCCATTCTCCTGCCTCAGCCTCCCAAGTAGCTGGGACTACAGGTGCCCGCCACCCCGCCCGGATAATTTTTTGCATTTTTAGTAGAGACGGGATTTCATCATGGTCTCGATCTCCTGACCTCGTGATTCACCCATGTCAGCCTCCCAAAGTGCTGGGATTACAGGCATGAGCCACCGCGCCCAGCCTTCTGTATTTTTTTTTTTTTTCAGTAGAGATGGGGTTTTGCCACATTGACCATTCTGGTCTCAAATTCCTGGACTCAAGCGATCCACCTGCCTTGGCTTCCGAAAGTGCTAGGATTACAGGCATGAGCCACTGCACCTGGCCCCTTGGGGATTTTATAATTTAAGAGAGGGTAGACAGGGAAGACACACATAAATTCCCTCCAATCTAAGGGGCAAAACACACACTGTAACAATCACCAACGGTTGCACTTGTTTTTGTCAATGTCACAAAAGGATCCTACTCTCAATCTCCTCCAGATGCTACACAGAGAACAACAGACCTCAAAGGCACCACGAGCAAATTCTAGCACTATGCTTGTGTTTCATAGGAACATCAAGGAGCATAAAGAGTTCTTCCTCAAAATTAAAACGCACGCCTGGCCCCGGGCTTCCAGTGTGTGAAAACTGACGTCAATGCCTTCCCTAGTAGGAAACAGGAGGGTGTAAATGCCTCACGTCCTTGTGAAAGTTAAATAAGCCACCATTTGGTGACAGCCACTAATGAGTCTGCAACAAGGAAGATTAGTCCAAATAAATCATTACAGAGTATGATGCGTCATGAGCAATGAATTTTCTTGCCTCTCCTGGTAAGGCTAGTTCAACCATCACACCCATCAAGTAAAATGCTAGCGCGTGGGAAAAGGATGATCCGTTAGCGGAGGCAATTGCCAAGCACACTGTGGGATGTGAGGGTGTGCCAGAGTGACAAGAACCTCGTGAGGTTTCTTGAAATGGGAAAGGTTTGGGCACTTTTGAAGTGGGATTTGGGAAGGAGGAATAGAAGGGGGACTATTTCATTTAGGGATGAAATAGCCAATGTCAAACGCAGAAGCAAAACAACATCAGAGACACTGGTTCACAGGTAATATTGGGAACTTATCTTCAATGAGTCCTCAATCCTTACAAAAGCCCCATGAAATAGAGATTAATCCCCTTTAACGAATGAGTAAATTGAAGAACAGAGAGGCAGAGTAACTGGTCCCAGGTCACACAGCCAGTCTGCAGTGGACTCAGGAGTTGACTCAGCATCTTGGCCTCCAGAAGCCCCTCTTTTAACTAGGGCCTCATGGTTGACTGGGGATGAAGGGGGTGGGAGGAGCAAAGGCTGAACTGCTCATGGCTTACCAAAAAAGGTAGTGGGAGCAGTTGCTGCAGTGAGAAAGAGTCTGGTGAGCTCTCATTGCCTGTGACCAGAGTGGGGAAAGACTCAGAGGAAATCTCGTATCTATAATCATTCTTACTTGCAGACAAACCTGAAACATTTTGTAATAGTAGTATTTCTTTTTTTTTTTTTTTTTTTTTGAGACGGAGTCTTGCTCTGTCGCCCGGGCTGGAGTGCAGTGGCCGGATCTCAGCTCACTGCAAGCTCCGCCTCCCAGGTTTACACCATTCTCCTGCCTCAGCCTCCCGTGTAGCTGGGACTACTGGCGCCCGCCACCTCGCCCAGCTAGTTTTTTGTATTTTTTAGTAGAGACGGGGTTTCACCGTGTTAGCCAGGATGGTCTCGATCTCCTGATCGCCCGTCTCAGCCTCCCAAAGTGCTGGGATTACAGGCTTGAGCCACCACGCCCAGCCAATAGTAGTATTTCTTAACCCATCAGACCAACTATTTCTAAGCATAAAGTAGCTGCAAGCAGAAAATATTTACCCATGCTAAACCCGCAGCATGGGCTTATACTTCTTTTGGGAAGGAGAATGAAAAGATTCTTTGTTGTTAGGAAAAAAAGTTGCCCATCATTACAATTTTATTTTTTAATTTGTAATTAAGCATCTAAGAATTCACACAAAGAAAGGACCCACTGCCGGGGCTCAGCCTCTCATCCTTCCCACTCCATCTTTCCTGGAAAGGAACCACGTGCTACATGTAAGGGTGAGGATGACAATGAAACAGACAGAAAAGTCCCAGGCTCACTTTTCCCACAGAATCACCAGGTGACATTTTCTGATGCATCCGCTTCCCTGATTTCCTCTTCCCCAAAACAGAGGACATGATTATGGTCACAAAACACCATAGGATGGAGAAAAGCAGACACAGGTCTTATAGGCACAAGCCCAGGGACCCTGAGCAAACCCTGCTGCCCAGGTAAGCCTCTGCCCTTCGAGGTCTGGCTTCCTCCCTGCAGAGCAGAAATCTCTGAAGTCCTCTAGTGAATGACCCCAAACCATCTTGGATCAGCAACCACCTTTGAAAGTACAGCGAAGGTTACAATCCAGCAAAAACTACACAGACCATTTTGAAATAATTGTTGGGTCCTTATGGATTCAAGAACCTCAGACTGAGAACATCTTGCTAGATAAATGCCAAGTTAACCTCCGTTTTCATAGCCCATGGGCCCAATCACACCAGCAACACAGAATGTACATGGTCCCTGAGATGGTGTAACCGGCTAAATCTAATGGACCCAGTGATGGAATCGCAGGCCTCCGATGAATACGGCAATGCTAATTAACAGAGCACTCGCCAAGAGAGAGCTTTCACAACATTCCCACGATATCATTGGAGATGATTTGGCTGGATCAGCACAAATGGCAAATCGTCATTTGTTAAGTGCAGAAAGCATCAAATCCCTGGAAAAACTCTTTCTAAACCCCTGTTACAAAACAAAATGAAGAGTGGCCAGCAACATATATTCACTAAGTAACATGTATACACAAACAAAACCAAAGGCCAATCAAAAGCAGAACAGAAGGGGATCAACTTATATTGTCCCTGCCTTCTTGTTTCCCAAAGAATCAGTATAGTTTCAGGTAACACAAATTATTATTTACATTCTCACATCATTGGACTTTTCAGCTATTTCTAGACTCTTTTTCTTATAAATATCATTGTAAAACTTTTAATTATACAAACAATTAGAATTTGGACAAAGTTCCCAGAAGTTCAACTGCTGATCAAAGGGCCATGATACAATTGCCTAATAAATCTCTAGGAAGGCTGTGTCACTTACCCACGAACAGTGTGCAATTTCCATTATGCCACTTCTTAGCCCTGGTATTTCTCATTTTGAAATAAATGTATTTATTTATGGGGGAAATGACATTTCGCTTAATGTGTATTTCTTTGACTACAACAAGTGAGGTGGAACATTTTTCAGAGTTTCAGGCATATTTCTTTCCTCTTTTGTAAGATGCCCACTGCCCAATTGAGGCCTCTTTAAATAACAGTAATATGATTAGCTAATTCTTTACAGACACCGGTATTTTCCTGTGATCCATTTAGGTTTGTCAGTAAGACCTAGCTGAGAGTAACAGGTATTAATACATCAGACAGACGTATCCACTTGACCAAGTTGGAGTTTTAGCCTCAAATTTTAAAATTCCTTTTTGAGATTCCTCAAGACGTTATAAGGCCTTTAAAAATATATATATATCTTACCTGCTTTTCTTAAGGAACTATATAGTATGGTCCTGAAAGCTAATTTTCTCAGGTAATTGTCTCTTTCAATATTAAAACTTTTTTTTTTTTAAAGATAGATTCTCACTCTGTCACCCAGGCTGGAATGCAGTGGCGCAATCTTAGTTCACCGTAACCTCTGCCTCCCAGGTTCAAGCAATTCTCCTGCTTCGGCCTCCAGAGTAGCTGGGACTACAGACACGCACCACCACACCCGACTAATTTTTGTATTTTTAGTAGAGATGGGGTTTCACCATGTTGGCCAGGCTGGTCTCGGACTCCTGACCTCAGGTGATCCACCTGCCTCGGCCTCCCAAAGTGCTGGGATTACAGGCGTGAGACACCACATTCGTTTTTTTTTAAAAAAAAAAAAAAACAAAAAAAACAACTTTTATTTTAGGTTCAGGGCTACATGTGCAGGTTTGTTCTATAGGTGAACTAATGTCACGGGGGTTTGTTGTACAGATTATTTTGTCACCTAGGTACTAAGCCTAGTACCCAATAGTTACTTTCTCTGATCCTCTCCCTCCTCCCACCCTCCACCCTCAAGCAGGCCCCAGTGTTTGTTGTTCCCTTCTTTGTGTCCACAAGTTCTCATCATCTAACTTCCACTTGTAAGTGAGAACAACTGGCATTTGGTTTTCTGTTCCTGTGTTAGTTTGCTAAGGATAATAGCCTCGAACTCCATCTGTGTTCCCACAAAAGACATGATCTCATTCTTTTTTTATGGCTGCATAGTATTCCATGGTTTATAAGTACCACATTTTCTTTATCCAACCTGTCACTGATGGGCATTTAGGTTGATTCCATGTCTTTGCTATTGTGAATAGTGCTGCAATGAACGTTGATGTG
Source organism: Macaca thibetana thibetana (assembly GCF_024542745.1). Lineage (NCBI taxonomy): Eukaryota > Metazoa > Chordata > Mammalia > Primates > Cercopithecidae > Macaca > Macaca thibetana. The sequence goes on along the minus strand of NC_065593.1, from coordinate 66,965,284 downwards.
CATGTGTCTTTACGGTGGAATGCTTTCTATTCCTTTGTGTATAAACCCAGTAACGGGATTGCTGGGTTGAATGGTAGTTCTGTTTTTAGCACTTTGAGGAACTGCCACACTGCTTTCCATGATGGTTGAACTAATTTACACTTCCACCAACAGTGTATATATTCCTTTTTTCTGCAACCTCATCAGCATCTGTTATTCTTTGACTTTTTAATAATAGCCATTCTGACTGGTGTGAGATGGTATCTCATTGTGGTTTTGATTTGCATGTCTCTAATGATCAGTGGTGTTGGTATTTTTTTTCATATGCTTGTTGGCCACATCTATGTCTTCTTTCGAAAAGTGTCCATGTCCTCTGCTCACTCTTTAATGGGGTTGTTTCTTTCCTGTAATGTGTTTAAGTTCCTTATAGATGGTGGATATTATACCTGTCAAATGCATCGTTTGCAAAAATTTTCTCCCATTCTGTAGGTTGTCTGTTTACTCTGTTGATAGTTTCTTATGCTGTGTAGAAGCTCTTAAGCTTAACTAGATCCCATATGTCAATTTTTGCTTTTGTTGCAATTGCTTTTGGGATCTTTATCATGAAATCTTTCCCTGTTCCTACGTCCAGAATGGTATTTCCTAGGATGTCTACCAGGGTTTTTTATAGTTTTGGGTTTTAGATTTAAGTCTTGAATCCTTCTTGAGTTGATTTTTGTATATGATGTAAGGAAGGGATCCAGTTTAATTTCTATATATATGGCTAGCCAGTTATGTAAGCACTATTTATTGAATAGGAAGTCCTTTCCCAATTGCTTATTTTTGTCAGCTTTGTCGAAGATCAGATGGTTGTAGATGTTCAGCCTTATATCTGGGCTTTCCATTCTGTTCCATTAGTCTATGTGTCTGTTTTTATACCAGTACCATGCTGTTTTGGTTACTGTAGTCCTATAGTATAGTTTGAAGTTGAGTAATGTGATGTCTTCAGCTTTGTTCTTTTTGCTTAGGATTGCCTTGGCTATTTGGGCTCCTTTTTGGTTTCATATGAATTTTAAAATAGTTTTTTTCTAGTCTGTGAAGAATGTCATTGGTAGTTTGATAGGAATAGCATTGAATCTATAAATTGCTTTGCGGCAGTATGGGCATTTTAATAATATTCATTCTTCCTATCCACAAGCATGGAATGTTTTTCCATTTGTTTGTATCATCTCTGATTTCTTTGAGCAGTGTTTTGTAATTCTCCTTGTAGAGATCCTTCACCTCCCTGGTTAGCTGTATTCCTAGGTATTATATTCTTTTGGGGTCAATTGTAAATGGTATTGCATTCCTCGTTTGGTTCTCGGCTTGGCTGGCTATTGTTGGCATATAGAAATGCTAGTGATTTTTGTACAGTGATTTTGTATACTGACACTTTGCATATTCTGACACTTTGCTGAAGTTGTTTATCAGCTAAAGAAGCTTTTAGGCCAAGACTATAGAGTTTTCTAGATATAGAATCATGCCATCTGCAAACAGGAATAGTTTGATTTCCTGTCTTCCTATTTGGATGCCCTGTATTTCTTTCTCTTGCCTGATTGCTCAGACCAGGACTTCCATTACTATGCTGAATAGGAGTGGTGAGAGAGGGCAGTCTTGCCTTGTGCCAGTTTCCAAGGGAATAGCTTCCAGCTTTTCCCCTTTGTTTTTTTTTTTTTTTTTTTTTGAGACGGAGTCTCGCTCCGTCGCCCAGGCTGGAGTGCGGTGGCCGGATCTCAGCTCACTGCAAGCTCCGCCTCCCGGGTTTACACCATTCTCCTGCCTCAGCCTAGCTTTTCCCCTTTCAGTATGAGAAACATCACTCTTTTCAAAAGAAGATGATGTACAAGAGCTTCTCTAGTCTTCTTTCCCCCATAGCACGGGAATTCTTGTAAACAACACAGGAGTTTTGTAATCAGGGCACACAAGTACAAAGCATCTACTGTGGACAGGCTCCTTGCTAGGGTTGCCAGATTTAGCAAGTAAAGACAGGATGCCCAGTTATGTTTAAATTTTAGATAAAACCAAAATTGTTTTAGTATAAGTATGTCCCACATGGGATCTACTTATGCTACAAGGTATATTCATTGTTTATTTGAAGTTCAAATTTAGCAAGGTAACCTGCATTTGAATTGACTCTACCTGAGCCCCTGAGGGGCTCAAGGGGTGCTTCATCTCTTGGAGATGCAGATCCCACTTGGGAACCTAGGCAGGGACAAGGGAGACCAGGACTTCCTGCTCCACAGACCCAATTCAAGGCCCAAGTTCTATGCAGTTGGGCAAGCTGACTGCACTCTACCCTGAGAGCAGCCACACACTCATGTCCATGTAAAATCTATGCAGGATGTACAACATGGGCCATGTGCAGCACAGGGCAGGAGAAGATTCCACTGGAGACCAAGAAAACTTCATAGAAAGATAACTAAAATATTTATTATGAGCCAAGGCAGGTGGATCACAAGGTCAGGAGATCGAGACCATCCTGGCTAATACGGTGAAACCCTATCTCTACTAAAACTACAAAAAATTAGCTGGGCATGGTGGCACACGCCTAGAGTCCCAGCTTCTCGGGAGGCTGAGGCAGGAGAATCGCTTGAACCCCAGAGGCAGAGGTTGCAGTGAGCCGAGATCATGCCACTGCACTCCAGCCTGGGTGATAGAGCGAGACTCCCTCTCAAAAATAAAAAAATAAAAAAAAATATATATATATATATATATATAAAATGTTTAGTTCCTAACCTTTAGGCAGACAAGCATCTGAAGTTTAGGTGATGTGATCACAAACTTATTTATATGCTTTTTAACTATAATAGATATTTCCATTTATCACGCTGATAATCACAAGCCACGTGATTACCAGAAGGTCAAACACTGCCTGTGTAAGGAGGCTGACTCTATTGTAGTCAGTACATGCTTTCCCAGGCATGGAACGTCATCTATGTCTTACCTCTGATGCTTATGAATAAGCAATTGCTTAGTGACAACACAGATACAAATAGATCTGCATAATTGGTGAAAATTAAATGCACATCAGAAGAGAAACTGGGTTCACTGTTTGCTAAAGGTATCTCATCCATTAAGCAGACCACCCACTACAGTGTTCCTTGTTCCAAGTATCTAAGTAAGATAATTTCTACTCTCAGGTGACAGAGCCAAAATGTCCAATAATATTAAAAGTCCACCTACCAGGTGAGCTCTTCTACTTCATAAGGGTACAAACTACCATTTCATGAGCATGAGCTCACTCCCGATTAATTAATTTTGGTCTAAAAACAAATCCCACATGGGCTCCAGAGCCACCTCTCCACTTCTCAGCCTGCCCTGAACTCGCACGGTCAGTGCAAATGCCCCGTGGGGGGGAGGCCATTATAGCTTCCGCAGGGTCCACCAGCAAAGGACATTTACTTTAAAAAAAAAAAAAAAAAAAAAAAAGTCCCAGCATGCTTACTGGAGAAAGCACATTTTGGAGAACATCAATACTTACAAGAGCTTTGCAGTGGACTCCCAAACTCCCCAAGGTAGCCCCTTGCTCAACTTACATGGTTGTCAATTACCAGGTCAAGGAGGAGGTGGACAAGAGAATAGTACCTACTTCAGGGCTCATGTTCAACTGATAATATTAACTTAATTGTCACATGGCTCACTTTGCCCTTGAGGTACTGCTGCTCCGTCATCTTCTCCAGTTCTAAGAATAACGGCGAACAGCCTTGACTGTTGCATCTCAAAGTGTTGGGTGAAGACCACCTGGCGTCATGTCATAGTGGTAGCTCCCAAAACGCCGACTCCTGGACCCACCCTGAAGCTACTAGAGTCTTTTGGAGACAGACTCAGGAATCTGCATTGTTCAAGCCATATCCTTCCCAATCCACACTCAACCCATGATGATTCTAATACAAACGACATTTTGAACATCAATGTTTCAGACTGCCCAACTACAAGTTAGTCCAGGTACCTCCTCCGAACCTAAATAGACTTCAGTCCAACTATTACTGTCAGGTGTCTCAGGGTAATGAACAGGGATACACTTGATTCTTAGTTATATTATTTATACCTGGGCACCGAAGGATACATGTGCTTCTGTTTCAAAGATACAGAGGGGACGGGGACAGCAAAGGAATGTTAAGACTACAAGGTGGAAAGGAATTGAATTGCCCTGATAGAAACCATTTTCTTATATCAAATAAAAATCTTTTCTCTCTCTCTCTCTCTCTTTTTTTTTTTTTTAAAGAGAATATAGGCTATCACAAGTGGGATAGACAAGCAAATGCAACCACAGCAGAGGAGGTGACAGAAAAAGAAATTTCCCCAAACCAAGGAATTCTTGCATCTTCCCCAAGGCTCTGCCTCAAACACATCTCTCTAGTTATATAATTTCCCACTTCCTCTCTTGTCCTAGGAGTTGGTGGCCAGAAATCAAAACATGACAATATCCACGAAAACTGTTAGTTGCTACAATCGAGATAGTATACACATTGCCAGTATTTGCAAATAGTATTCTGTTCTGTAAATTACACTAAAAATGAGAATCTTTCATCAAAGGTCACATAAGTGAAGGGAAGATGTGGAACTAAAATGGCTTAAATCGCACTAAAATTCCATAGACATTTCTTGATGTCTGGGTTTTCTGGCTTTTCAGGATATAAAAAACTGGTGCCAAACACAGGATCATCACTGCAGAGGACAACGGAAAAAGAGAAAGACGAGCACATGCCTGGAAATGTAGGTTTTGCTTCTTGTCTTTATTACAAGAAGGCCAGGAAGGCTGAGGTTTTACCTGGGCGAGTTTAGCAGCTACTCATTCATCACAAGGGTCCTGAGGAACTCAAGGGGCACTTGCCCTCTTGGAGCTGCAGATTCCAGAACCCAGGCAGGGACAAGGCAGACCAGGACTTCTTGCTCTACAGACAAAATGCCACGACAACAGCCTTGGGGCAGCGCCTCTGTCCCTGGTGCTGGACATCAAATGCCTCAGCTTCGGTTGTTGACACAATGCTGGCCCCCTGCTGGCAGCCCCATCTGTTATTAAGTCACTCTGACTGGCCAAGCCAAGGTCACCTGTAGCTGCAAGAGGACCCAAGAAAGGGAATCTCTGAATTCCAACTTTGGTGGGGGTTTTTTTTGGTGTGTATTTTGTTTTGTTTTGTTTTGTTTTTGTTTGTTTGTTTTGTTTTGTTTTTTGAGACAGTCTCACTATGTTACCCAGGCTGGAGTGCAGTAATCTTGGCTCACAGCAACCTCTGCCTCCCGGGTTCAAATGATTCTCCTGCCTTAGCCTCCTGAGTAGCTGGGATGACAGGTGCGCACCACCACGCCTGGCTAATTTTTGTGTTTTTAGTAGAGACGGGGTTTTGGCATGTTGGCCAGGCTGGTCTCAAACTCCTGACCTCAGATGATACACCCACCTTGGCCTCCTAAAGTGCTGAGATTACAAGTGTGAGCCACCACACCCAGCCTGAAATCCAACTTCTATCCTGAAAGGCAGGTCTGCTTTCTACCAAGACCCACGAGGTGGGGAGAAGAGATTCCCCCACACAGCCACGGGATATGGTGCTCAGCAGCCAGAGGAGGAAAAGGGAAGGGAGAAGGAAGGGAGGAGCAGGGGAAAGGCCACCCTTGGGAAGCCTCATTCATGTCCTTCGCCATTTATTCCTTCAGTATTCTAGACTCCATCAAATTTACCCCAGCTCTTCCTCTGCCTTTAGAAAGACACAGATGAATGGAATCCACTGCATAGAATCCATGGGCCAATTCTATCTCCAGTTTTCTGTGCGAACCCCTAGCAATGGTTGCAACCCCTAAAGGTCTTAGCTGCTTCCATCCGTAAAGGAGCCAAATTAGACTTCAAGGCCCTTTCTAGCATAAGCACTCTCCCTTTTCAGGGCAGCAACAGCCTCTGACTCAGCTCGCCTAAATGACCACTCATCCCCTGTGAGTTGGAGAGAACAGCTATTTCCAGTGCCAGTGCTTCCAGAATTCTGTTCCAGCCCAAGAAATTCCCCAAGATGAGCTTCAGGGACAGCACATTCCAACTGCTCACAGAATAAGAATGTCCACTAAATGAGGAGCAAATGCATTTGCCCAGAAGAACTGGTGTCTCACTGTGCCCGAAATTTCCTCTTAAGGTTTATTAAAATATTTTGTTAATACAGAAATTCCCATACATTAGAGAAAATTTAGAAAATAAGCACAATAAAGGACTAAAAATCATTCATCACCCAGAGGTGACAACCTTAAAAAAATTCTTAATCTTGACCAGGTGCGGTGGCTCATATCTGTAATCCCAGCACTTTGGGAGGCCAAGGCGGGTGGATCACCTGAGGTCGGGAGTTTGACACCAGCCTGACCAACATGGTGAAACCCTGTCTCTACTGAAAATACAAAATGAGCCATGTGTGGTGGCGGGCACCTGCCATCCCAGCTACTCGGGAGGCTGAGGCAGGAGAATCACTTGAACCTGGGAGGCAGAGGTTGCAGTAAGCTGAGATCACGCCATTGCACTCCAGCCTGGGCAACAAGAGCAAAACTCCATCTCAAAAAAAACCTTAATATTTTTATATTTATACTGAATATGCCCACATAGAGATGAACACATATACATCCATACACATACACATTTTTTCAGCTGAATTTTGAAGCATAATTTTCCATAGCATTAAAACATGAACATATTGCATATCATTAAATATTCTCCTGTATCAGTGGTTCTCAACCACATTTCCTTTACCTATTAGAGGTCAAGATGGGCAAAGCGTAGAATTTCAGTAGTCAAACAGAGAACTAAGAATATGTACTCAAGGTTTGTTTTTGTTTGTTTTGTTTTTTGTTTTTCTGTTAGAAAAAAAGATGTGGTTGGGCATAGTGGCTCACACTTGTAATCCCAGTACTTTGGGAGGCCTAGGCGGGCAGATCACTAGGTCAGGAGTTCAAGACCAGCCTGGCCAACGTGGCGAAACTCCATCTCTACCAAAAATGCAAAAATTGGCCAGGTGTGGTAACGCATGCCTGTAATCCCAGCTACTTGGAAGGCTGAGGCAGGAGAATCATTTGAACCTGGGAGGTGGAGATTGCAGTGAACCGAGATTGCACCACTATACCCCAGCCTGGGCAACTCCGTCTCAAAAAAAAGACCAAAAAAACCAGGTGTGTGCGTTGTTCAAATTACTTCAAAGTCGGGCACATCTAGTTATGTTCCAGGCCTCTAGTAAGCTTTGGTGCTTAGGATAATAAAAGTGAGCGGGACAGGAATTATAAATCACCACTTAAAAAATTGGCAGAATGTTAGTTGAACTTCAAAGGGCCAATGCATCCTACTCTGAGACATCTGTGGTATAAATGTTATCTTCATGAGTGGTCTCTGATTATTTCTTCAAGCTCAAATTAAATAATATAGCAGCTGAAATAATATAGCAGAAAGAACATGGGTATGAAGTGGGAAGCTATCTTTAAGCAGCCTGATTTTCCATCATATTTTACCATTTTCAAGTACATTATTTATCTATCATCTGCTGCTAGGCCCACCACCTCTCATGTCCATGAACTGCATGAAGAAGCACCTGGGCCTGTGTTGCTCACAACCACAGCTACAGTATCTACACAGTGCCTGGCACATAGCAGGATACTGTAATTCATTGGAAATGAATTAGGAAAACCAACGGATATTCTTTCCTGAAAAAAAAAAGTCCAGGCACACCCACACAGAACATTTTGCACATCTTTAAAGAGCTCATGAAGTTCTTTAAGGCTAAGAACCTCACTCCACAATATCCTATCTTATTGATCGACCAATATTTATTTACCCAAAGGCCTGTTTTACAAACATAGAGATCAAGGGCTGGCAAATTCTCTTGGTAAGGGTCCAGATAGGAAATACGTTAGATTTTGTGGGTCAGTTTTGTTGCAACTACTCAACTCTGCCATTGTCACCCAAAGCAGCCTCAAACAATGTGTCAATGAGTTGGTATGTCTGTATTCCAATAAAACTTTATTTATTAACACAAAATCAGGCAGCAAGCCAGATGTGGTCTGCAAATTATACTTTGCTGATCCCGGATATAGACTAATAAAAGCAGGACTTTTAAGATCCTTTAAGACTCAGATCTTTTGGTGATCAATGATCCACAGAGAATTAATCTAGAGCCTTTCTGTTTCCCGAAGAACCGAATTGCCTAGGCCCACCCAAGGACCAGCCTTCCACATGGAGGATCAGAGACAACCCTTTTCTGGAGGAGAGAGTGAAGGTCAAGGTCATTACGAAATATACTCTGTCACAGACAACCCTCAGTGGACAGATGCACCTGTATTCTTTAAGGGAGAAAATAATCCCTGTGTTAGTGTTATCTACAAGCCTAGGAAAGTGAAGCCATATCAAGGCTCAGAGGACCATTCACAGATTGGGTGGGGCTCATTTGTAATCAGCACGAACTCTTCAAGAGTAATTAGCAAATCGTTGAGATGCACATAATTTACACATTATGTAAATGCGGCTAAATGATTTTCTCGAAAAGTTTGTTTTCTTAATCAGCTAACTATTTCCCCAACAATATTTTCATGCTATTAATCCACTCAAGAAACAACTCAGCACAAAGGTAAACTTCCCACAGTTAAGAAAAAAATAAAAAATTAAAAAAAAAAAAAACTACAAGAAGGGGGTCCCAACTAAAGAAGAATGACAATTCTCTGAACCTGGGTTTTCTCCATGAAAAACAACACAATCACCCGGGCACAGTGGTTCACGCCTGTAATCCCAGCACTTTGGGAGGCTGAGGCCGGCGGATCACGAGGTCAGGAGATTGAGACCATCCTGGCTAACATGGTGAAACCTTGTCTCTACTAAAAATACAAAAAATTAGCTGGGCATGGTGGCGGGCGCCTGTAGTCCCAGCTGCTTGGGAGGCTGAAGCAGGAGAATAGTGTGAACCCGGGAGGCAGAGCTTGCAGTGAGCGGAGACCGCGCACCTGCACTCTGGCCTGGGTGACAGAGCGAGACTCCAAAAAAGGAAGGAAGGAAGGAAGGGAGGAAGGGAGGAAAGGAGGGAGGGAGGGAGGAAAGGAGGAAGGGAGGGAGGGAGGGAGGGAGGGAGGGAGGGAGGAAGGAAGGAAGGAAGGAAGGAAGGAAGGAAGGAAGGGAGGAGGGAGGGAGGGAGGGAGGGAGGGAGGGAGGAAGGGAGGAAAGGAGGGAGGGAGGGAGGGAAGGAGGAAGGGAAGGGGGAGGGAGGGGAAGGGAGGGAGGGAGGGAGGGAGGGAGGGAGGGAGGGAGGGAGGGAGGAAGGAAGGAAGGAAGGAAGGAAGGAAGGAAGGAAGGAAGGAAGGAAGGAAGGAAGGAAGGAAGGAAGGGAGAACACAAGCCAAATGGGATCGTGGCAAACTTTTGCCAGAGTTTGAGTTGAGGGTGGGTAGTGAAGCATGGAAAGAAAAACACAGGCAGCACTATGACAGAGTAGTCCTGCACAATAGTGGGTGCTCCTGGCAGATCATGCTTGCATCTTGCTAGTTTGCTAGTCTTGCCACCATCTTCCCGTTCACAGGATCAGCAAAAGTGATTCAGACATGGGATCCACCATTTTCCTCACCAGGAGTACCAGGGTAGAAAGCCACAATGGCTGTGAGTCCCAGAAGTTTCCCCTTACTCATCTCTTCTGAACATTCATTCTGTGTGTGTATGTGTGTGAGACAGAATATACACATGTATGTGCCCACATGCAGATTAAAAGTTGGGCACAGTTTATGAGTCTGTCATTTTCTCCAGTTCCTCTTCTGGTGATTGTCAATCAAATCAAAGGATGGTGGGTGCAGGCAAGTGGGGGCACAGGTGGGGACAGCCTAAGTTACTGGCATGCTGGCCAAAGGCATCCAGTCCTCCCAGCAGGCACAGATCAGGGAAACAAGCAAAAAACCCATAGCAGGCTTGCTGCACGTTCCACTTTTCTTACTTCTTCAGGCTTTTCTCTTTTCCTTCTTCTCTGAGGTATTGACAAGGAGGACTATCAGTGTCATTGCAAAGAAAGCAGGAACAATGATTCTGGGGGACTGAGAACCTGGGCCACCTGCATTCACTCACTGTAAAGCAGCGGTTTCTCTGCCCATACATGTTCATGCACCAGGGCGACCATTTCCTGGTTATGCATCTTTGGGGATGCTCATTGATACCCTCTGTGCCTCAGTTTACACACTTGCCAAACGAGGGTGACAGTATCACCCACTCTACAGGATTGTGGTGGAGAGTGGGTAAGAGCAGGTATAGGACCCATCTAGCACATTACACGTACAACACAAACCACATTCTGTAGTTTCTACCACGAACTAGCATTGCACTTAAAAAAAGATAAAAGAAAGAGTAATGGCATCTAGTACACCTAATCCATTTTAACTTAAATCCAAAAGGGCAAGAGGCCCACGGTGGAGGAGAAAAAAAATTAGATTATGATAAGATTTGGTGCAGAATTTTCAAATACCATCAAATGCCAATTCTCCATGTCAGCAGAGTGGAAGCGTGCCTTGGCGATAATAGCAACACTTTTTACAATTCCACGTTCATGCTGACATTTTCAACTTTCAGAAAGGATCACCTACTGCTCAAGATGATAGAGACTTTCCATCGATAAAAGGAGGGGGCTGGTGCCCTTCAAGATAGTCTATACTGCTTTGGAATACGAAGCCACTTTGTCTTTTTTATTTTTAAACACTGGATGCACTCCTCTAATGTCGTTTACTTAGGCTAACACTGATACCAGTTTGCACTTCCTAAAAAATGCTGCAGCCAGGAAGATGGGAATAAAGTAGGTTACTAGCATCTTAAAGCATGCTGGCTGGCTGGTTATCCGGAGTAGACTATGCTTGATAGACAGATTGACAGATAGACAGATGGATAAGATATATACCGACAGATACATGCATAAATACATGCACCATCTATATATAACACATTATACGTATAAAATATATATTGCATATATATAGGACATATATACACACACACATTGGAGATATATATATACACACACATATTGGAGATATATATATATATCTCCAATGCTATTTCATTAAGCCATTATATTTCTATTTTCAGGCTGATTTTTGTTCAAAAATTGTATATATACATGACTTTTAGAAATTCACCTGAGACACTGAAACTTAATGAAATAGCATGAGAAAGCTAATTGCCAGGAAGAGAAAGCTAATTGCCAGGAAGAGCAAGCGCCACTCTGTGGTCTGTGGATTTGTCCATAAGAAATGAATGATAAGAAAGGAAATTGTCAGGAGGAAAATTGGTTCCTGAAAAAAACCAAAAACCAGAACCATGAATCAACTCAAATGCAGCTCCCAGCAAGGGAAATACATCTCCTTCTCTGCCATTTTTTTATTGAGTCAGGGGCCATTGCATGTTCAAAAGATGGCTGTCTTCTTTTAATGAATCCAATCAGTGCTGGGCCAAGATGCCCAAGAGACTTAAGGTTCAACACAGACTCCCAGCGCAGGGAGGCTAAATTCTTGAAGCCTCTGCTTTCTGAGATGGAAGTGTTGGATCAGAAGGGAGGCTGGCAGGCAAAGGCTGACCTGAGGTTACGTGGAGCTAACACAGCCAAGAAAAAAATTGGTTCTTAGACAGGAGGAATAAAATAAATTAGAAATCAAACAGCGCGGGACTTAGTGAAATCAATATGGGGACAAAGGAGGCTGCCCTGATGTTCAAGAATGGACCCTGCTTGGTGAACCTTAAGAATTAATGGGGCAGAGCAGAAACGTTTGCCAGGCTGGGAGCATCCTGTCCCATCCTGTTCCTACTTAGACGGGGACCACAGGGACGCACGAAGAATGGCTTAGTTCCTAATGGAAAACAAATGCCATTCAGCACAGGTTTCGAGAAGGAGCAAGGTGGCTGCTAAGAGCTTTGTACTCTTTTCATTTCAGCTGCGGGCAGACATGTCTTGCTGAAAAATGAAGGCTTGAGAAATACAGATTTTCCTAGTGTTCAGATAAGTACTGTCCACTAAGGTTAAAAAAAAAAAAAAAAAAAAAGGGGGGGGGGAGGGGGCACAGGGCTGGAAGATGAAGAGGCAGTTATCCTCAACTCACCCTGTGGCTCCTATTATACAAAGAGAGGTGGGAAGCTGAGGTCACATGTGCATGCGGGGGGCAGACGGTGGGTAGCTGTATGGTAGAAGACTGGAACTGAGCCCAGCCCGAGTTAAGGATCTTTTATAGTGGTTCTCGAACTTGAGCATGCAAACAAACAAACAAAAGGACAACAAGAAAACCCCACAAAAGCACTTGGGGAGCTTGAGCAAAGTGCAGATTCTGGGACTCCACGGTAGACCCAGGCAGGGCTTAGAAGTCTGCAGGTCTGATTGCTACTCCAAGTAACATAATTCAGAGCAGGAAGATAGATCCAGGGGAAAACACAAAGGAAACCCATTAAAAATAAACTCCCAAGCTGGGTTCCCAAGAGCCCGGACCTCTTGCTAACTGTTTAGTGGGGATCTTCACTTGGGCATTATACTCTCATTTTATGCACCTTGTCCCAAACGGAGCAAATTACCTTTTGCCAAGAACATGTTCCTCTTCTTTTTTTTTTTTTTTTTTTTTTTTTTTTTTTTGAGACGGAGTCTCGCTCTGTCGCCCAGGCTGGAGTGCACTGGCCGGATCTCGGCTCACTGCAAGCTCCGCCTCCTGGGTTCACGCCATTCTCCTGCCTCAGCCTCCCGAGTAGCTGGGATTACAGGCGCCCGACACCTCGCCCGGCTACTTTTTTTGTATTTTTTAGTAGAGACGGGGTTTCACCGTGTTAGCCAGAATGGTCTCGATCTCCTGACCTCGTGATCCGCCCATCTCGGCCTCCCAAAGTGCTGGGATTACAGGCTTGAGCCACCGCGCCCGGCCATGTTCCTCTTCTTGCAATCTCTTTTAGGATGACAGATTCCACAATCTCCCCCATTTACCAAGCCAGGGGCAACACAAGAGCAAGTGGCAGCATATGCTACTCACTCTGACCAACTCTGTTCTGGGAGGACCCAAGGGAAATCCAAGGAGGGACTCAGACCCTAGACATTGGGAGAGTGAGTGTGGAATAACCTGTGATGGTTCTGCTCATAAGGCTCCCAAATCCAGTCCAAACTATGTGAGCAGGAACCCAACAAACCACCCAGACACAGCCGCCTGTCATGTTTTCTTGAAGTTATTAGAGTATACCCCATAAACCACCTCAAGAGGCAACTTCTGACCTCCTCTCTGATACCTGTCCCTTATTTTGCCACTGCAGCCGGGAGTCTGCAGAGAGTCAGGTCCTGGCTCAGCCGGGCTTGCAGAATAGCCCATGCCAGAGGCAGGTGGTGGGCGTGTGGGTTGCCATGGCAACCCAGAAGCAACCAGGGATGAGGAAGAAGGTGCTTTACTTAATTGAAATCCAGGCAACGTCTTAACACAAAGCTCAAGGAAGTTAATGCTCAATTAGATTTTCTCCTGCCTCCTTTTCCCCCTTTCCACTCACGTCACCAAATGACTTTAACCATCCCTCTCTGCCACCAAAACAGAAAAACAGGGGAAAACCCATAAAACATCTCTAAAGTTGAGTCACAGTATAAGCCACTGAGACGGAACCCTCTCCTCACACCATACTCAAGCACAAAGCAACCCAAGACCCCTAGGTTCTCTCTGTTAGTTGCCAATCCATCTCAAAAGAAATTGTCTGTCCAACGGATTCTTAAAACTGCATTGGCTTTGCCAACACCACCTCACCAGGGCCACCTTTTCTCACACTATGAATACAAATTACCTGGGGATTAAAAATGCATATTCCTTGCCTTTGCATGTATGGATAAAATGCAGATTCCCTGGCCTCATCCACCAGAGAGTTGGTTTAGGCAAATCAGACACAGAATATAAGCATCTGCTGTTTTGTTTTGTTTTTTTTCTAGCACCCCGGGGAATTCTGATCTTGACTACAGCCAGATCCACCCTATGAGAAATGCGGACCAACAGATTTGGGCTTGACCTGTAGATCTGTCCTTCACAGGACAGGCTGAGCCCAGCTAAAGGTGGACATCTAATGGCCTCACCAAATAAGCCATGGCTGTGAAAGGGTTAAACGGAGTTCCCTGTTACAGCAGTGGTGAGTCCCCTAACAATTCTGAACACCATACAGACACATAGAAAACCTGTCCTGGGGTCCATCCTAGCCACTGCTTCTCCATGTTGCAAGGTGGAACAGGAAAATAAACATGCTCATAATCCAAAAATATCTGCTGATGAATTCACCACTTATAAAATTAGTCCTCCCACTCAAAAATTCCCTCCCTGCCTAAGAGCCCGACAGAAGTCCTAACCCGCTGCTCACTGTCAGTCTGGGTGATTGTGAACATTTGTTTGTATTTTCATTTTATTGTGGAATTTATGGAAATGTCAAGTTACAAGTCTTGAGAAAGATACAAGAAGCTCCAGGACATGATGCAGAAGAAAGGCTGTTCCCTGGCCGAGCCCAGAACACGAAGGACCCAGCTAGGGAGTAAAGATAAAAGCATGGCTGTTCTGCCATCTATCTGATTCCAGCAAGATGCAGGATAAAGATAAGCCAAAATCTCCCTCTACAAACACCTAGAAATGATGGGTGAGATGAACAACAACCACCAAAAAAAATGTTTTAAATGTAGATACAAGCTTGCAACAAAGGAAGGAAATCATTAATGGTGAGAAACTAGAAAGTAGAGCCTTAAACACCAAAACCAGTTCAGAAGTTGCCTTGGGGTGAATATGGGTCCCAGGAACAGGGGCCTGGGTGTTACTGTCCATTCGGAGGTAAAGGAGAGGCCCTGGAACACACACACCAGGGGGTGAAATTTTACAAACGCAAGATTCATAAAATTCTGCCCCTATGCAGATAGGTGAAACAGAGGGGAAAACTATGCAGCAACACAGAAAGACAAAAAAGATGCTCATATGTTTCTGTGCGGTCTCTGAAGAAAACAACTGCTCAAAACAACAACAACAACAACTTTGGGCCTACACCTTGCAAAGGTCAGGGTATGAGTTTCTCCTTTCTACATTGGCTAGAAAAACCCCAACATAAACATCAACATAAAAGCTGGTTCCAGGATAACAAGACTCTCAAAGGATGTTACAGAAACAAATGCGAACCTACTCTAAAAAAATGTGCTCCCATGATCCAGGACCCTGAAGACCTTCAAGGAAAAATGCAGCCACCAGAGAAGGACTGATGCTAAAAAGCTGAAAGTTCTAAGAGAAAGCAGCACTCTATGCATGAGAGTCAGCAGGCACCACAGACAGACAGAAACAGAATCTTTGTGTAGTAGCTCTATTTTAAAATAATATAAAACAGCCTTACCTTATTCAAGACTTAAAAGAAGAAAACAGCCTAACCTTATTCAGCACTTTGGGAGGCCGACTTAAAAGAAGAAACCCCGTCTCTACTTAGAAAAAAACCAAAATAACCACATATAACAGTGAGCCGAGAACTGCACTCCAAACTCCGTCTCAAAAAAAAAACAGACAAATCCACTTGAACAACTACGAAATAAAAACTATAGTCATTTCTATTGAAAACTCAGCAGACAAATTAGATAGTTGGATATTGGCTCAATGACTAACCAATGAGCTGGAGAATAAATCTAAATCAGAGAGAGGAAGAGATGGACAATATCAAGAACAGTTTAAAGCAGGAATCCCCAATACCTGGGTCATGAACCAGTACTGGTCCATGGCCTGTTAGGAACCAGGCTATACAGCAGGGGGTGAGCAGTGGGTGAGCAATTGAAGCTTCATCTGTATTGACAGCCACTCTCCGTCGTTCGCATTACCACCTGAGCTCCACCTCCTGGCAGATCAGCGGCGGCATCAGATTCTCATAGGAGCAGGAACCCTATTGTGAACTGCACGTGTGAGGGATCTAGGCTGCATGCTCCTTATAAGAATCTAATGCCTGATGATCTGTCACTGTTGCGCATTACCCGCAGATGGGACCGTCTAGTTGCAGGAAAACAAGTTGGGGGCTCCCACTGATTCTATGTTATGGTGAGTTATATAAATATTTCATTATCTATTACAGTGCAATAATAATAGAAATAAAGTACACAATAAATGTAATGTGTGTGAATCATCCCGAAACAATTCCCCCCAACTCCCAGGTCTCTGAAAAATTTGTTTTTCACGAGACAAGTGTTCACTTTAAAGGAGTATGCCAAATCTTAAGCAAAACAATACATAGACACACATACAAACACACACACAATCACATCATATTGAAACTGAAAACCACCAAAGACAAATGAAAAAAATGTATACACAACCAGAGAGAAAGACAAAAACTTGAAATGAAGCTGCTGCTGCGTGCATTTTTGTAATGGTTACGGAGAATGCAATGCAAAGCATGAATCTTCAGATGGATGAATGCCATCTAACTAGAATAATAAGTGCCAAAGGAAATGGACATTTCTATTAACCTAGATATTTAAATGCAATTTGATTTTTCTTTCAAAAGTCAGAGCTAAATAAAGACTTTATTTAGCTAACTAACTAAATCCCATCACAGATCCTAAAACCCCCCATAGATTCCAAGTGAAGAGATATTATAAGAGAGATCGAAGGCAATCAATTTCTCTTCCCCAAAGAGTGTGACACAAGAAGCAATGGTGAGCAAAGATATTAGCAAAAATGTTGGAAAATGGAAGCAACAATTGCTTGTAAAATACAAACGAACAAAAACAATAACAATACTAGCAACTCATTTGGGAGGTATCAAACAAAGGTAGGGAGGAGGGGAGAGATGCAGATTAATTTTAAACATCATTATTAGGTTAACTAGGCATGTTTAAAGAAAGTAAAAGGAAGCCGGGAGTGGTGGCTCACAGCTGTAATCCCAGCACTTTAGGAGGCCAAGGAAGGCAGCTCATGTGAGGTCAGGAGCTCAAGGCCAGCCTGGCCAACATGGTGAAACCCTGTCTCTACTAAAAATACAAAAATTACCCGGGCATGGTGGCGTGCACCTGTAATCCCAGCTACTCGGGAGGCTGAGGCAGGAGAATTGCTTGAACCCAGGAGGCAGAGATTGCAGTGAGCTGAGATCGTGCCACTGCACTCTAGCCTGGGTGATCGCCATGAGCCTCCATCTCGATAAATAAATAAATAAATAAATAAATAAATAAATAAATAAAGGAAAGGGAGACACAGACAAGAAACTGAACTGAAAATTTCCAAATTAGTAAAAGGTAAGGGGGAAAAAAGAGGAAGATAAAAATCAATCCATCCACTAAAGTACAAAAAAAAGGAAAAAGAAAATGCATGGTGAATAAAACATGAGGAAAGAGTATAAATCTTGAGCCAGGCCATACCCACATGCAAGAAAGGGCTGTTCCTCAAGACAGCCCCTGGTGTGCTGAAGGAAGTGCACACACACACACACACACACACACACCCCTATGCACAAACACACTAGACCCAGATGGTATCAATAGTGTTTAAAAAAATTAATTGAAACACCATTAGGCTGAAACGACCCTAGTGCCTTGGGATCCTACATAAGCAAACCAAAACCCAACTCACTGTAAACGGTAAAACAAAATTGAAGCTCAGCCAATCAGAAACTGCCAACTAACCGCTAACTAGGGGTTTTCCACTTTAATCAATCAGATATTTTCTTAGTCTTGCTTCCTGGAACACCTTATAGAAGTTTTCCTACTCACGCAACCTGGGCCAAGCCCTGATCACTTGTGGTTTGGTACTGGCCAATTCATGAGTCGCTGTCTGCTCAAATAAACTCTTGAAAGTTTTTATGTGCCTAAATTTAACTTTTAACATTGGTAAAGACCATCATGTTATAGAGGAACAAATAATCCCCATTCCATGCTAACTATCCCAGAGAATAAACAGAAAAATAAGGAAGAGAGAAAGAAAAATAAGTAAAACTCCTCAGCTCTGCATGACCTGGATGAGGTTGGTATAATCTTAACCTTGATATTCAAACCAGAGGGAAATAATAATAAAAGCAATAATATTCAAACCAGAGGAATATAACATAAGAAATAAGTTTTCGGCCATGCTAACTTAAGAACATAAATACAAACTGCTAGGAATAAAAAGAATAGTATCTATCAAAATATATCTATCAAAAATCTTTAGTAAGGCTGGGCACAGTGGCTCACACATATAATCCTAGCACTTTGAGAGGCCAAGGCAGAAGGATGGCTTGAGACCAGTAGTTCAAGACCAGCCTCAGCAATATAGTGAGACCCTGTCTCTACAAAAAAAAAAAAAAAAGAAAAAGAAAATAATAAATTTAAAAAAAGAAAAGAAAAGATTAGCCAGGTGGGGTGGCACATGCCACAGGCCCAGCTACTTGGGAGGCTGAGGTGGGAGGATAGTTTGAGCCCAGAAGGTCAAGGCTGCAGTGAGCCATAATCACACCACTGCACTGCAACCTGGGTGACAGAATGAAACCCTGTCCCAAAAACAAAACAAAACAAAACAAACTTCAATAAGTATCATAGTAATGGTAAAAATGTAGAAAGATTCTCTTGAGAGTTCCACAGGTAGACAGAATTCTAAAGATGGCACCCAACATTTGCCCCTCTCCCTGCCTAGAGTACACACTTTGCATAATCCCCATGGATAGGATGAATTTCACTGCTGTGATTAGGTTCAGCTGCCTTTCAGATAGGGAGGTTAGCCAGGTAGGCCTGACCTAATCCCATGAGGTCTTTAAAAGAGAGAGCTTTCTCCAGCTGATCTCCGAAAGGAAGTCAGAGGTTCTTCCGGGGATAAGGCTCAGGCATGGGCCTTTGAAATGGGCATCCTCTAATAAATGAGCCCCCCAGGTTGTCCTTCCTAAGTGGCACAAGTGAAAGTAACAAGAAGCCCAGAGAACATCTGCTGACTGAGGAGGCCCTAGCCTTTGACAAGGTGTCCATCTGGAAGCATCTGGGACAGAGTCAGCTTCTCAAACATTGTTATGCATGTTAAATACAGAACCATGGCCTCCTTCCCCAGAGAATCTGGTACTACGAATAAGTGCAAAATGCATTTTTATTTATTTATTTATTTTTATTTTTAAGATGGAGTTTAGCTCTTGTTGCCTAGGCTGGAGTGCCATGGTGCAGTCTTGGCTCACTGCAACCTCTGCCTCCCAGGTTCAGGCAATCCTCCTGCCTCAGCCTCCCAAGCAGCTAGGATTACAGGCACCCACCACCATGCCCAGCAAATTTTTGTATTTTTAGTAGAGGCCATGTTGACCAGGCTGATCTCAAACTCCTGACCTCAGGTGATCCGCCTACCTCGGCCTCCCAAAGTGCTGGGATTACAGACGTAAACCACCACGCCCGGTGGGTGAATTTTTAAAAATTGATTTTCATAATACAAAAAGCACATAAAGAAAAGAAAATGGTATGTAATCCCAATGCCCGGATAATCCCTGCTGACATTTGAAAGCACAAAAGTAACACATGTTCATGTTTAAAATGCAAATGAACAGAAAAGGTTGAAATAAAAACCAGAACTGTCTTTCTCCCATCCCCAAGAATTTCTTCCCACAAATAACTGATCACAGATTCTAATGTATTCTTCCAGAAAATAATATAATACCAGGGCATATGTCCTTCTCAACATTTCTACCTCAAAGGATTTAGATTGTATCCAGTTTTGTAGCTTGCTTTTTTTTTTCTTTTTCTTTTTTTTTTAGCATAACCTGTAAATTTTTCTACATCTGCATTTTAAAAAACTACCTCATTCATTTAACTAGGCTTAAGGCAGGGAAGGAATCCCATTTTTAATCAGTGCTTAAGATGAGTCTAACGTGCGAGGTCAGCAGACCATGCTGAGAAACCCTGACCTGAGACAGGTGTATGCATGTGGAAGTCTTTCTGGTTTCTGTGTCAATCCATGCTAAGGTCTTGGGAATGTCCTCTTCCTCTCCCTAACAAGCAGAGGCCCAGATTACCTCTGAACATCCTGGATTTAGGTACTGCTGTCCCAATACAAACGGAGAAATATTCCTCTCCAGACTGTGTTTATCCACCTGCAAGGGTCTCATGATAACTGCCAGGGGTCAGGTAGCATGAGACAGGAAAATGATTCCTGGCTTCACCGCTGAAAATGGGTGCCCTGCGGCAATGCATTCATTCACAAAGCATCTTCACTAGACTCCCAAATCGCCACTCATCCACTTTCAATCTTCGGTCATTGCCAAAGCAAAGCAAGCAGCCAAGACCTGGTGTTGGTCTCACATAGCCCCAGATGCTCTCCAGATGCAGAGACCCCTCTCCCCATTCCTCTACTGGCCACGCTCTCCTGCAGATTTGTGACCAACTGGTAAGTAGCTCTAAGATAATGTTGCTCCAGATTCGCCTGAGGCATCCTTTTGCAGTCTTACTTATCTTTTAACTGGAAAAGGTTTGCCTGCTAATGAGCCTATGTTATCCTTCATCTAATTATCTCTGGCAATCCCCTCTTCCCTGGCTGCCGCGATGTTGAGGGCCATCAGTCAGAGATTGCAGGTGGAAAGGTATGATACTATGACAGAATAAGAATTACATATTTTGGTCTTCATCTTGATTCCTGACACAGAGCTCTTAACATTCTTGTACATTTCCTAAGTGACAGGAACAATAAAGGAGAGTTTTTTGGTATTCATAACAAGCCCTTTTCTCAGTGTTTTGTTTTGTTGTTTTTTTTTTTGTTGTTGTTTTTCTGAAACAGTCTCTCTCTGTCACCCTGGCTGGAGTGCAGTGGCGCGATCCGGGCTCACTGCATCTTCTGCCTCCCAGGTTCAAGTGATTCTCCCGCCTCAGCCTCCCGAGTAGCTGGGACTACAACGCCCAGCTAATTTTTTTTGTATCTTAGTAGAGACAGGGTTTTACTATATGCCCAGGCTGGTCTTGAACTCCTAGGCTCAGGCAATCCACCCGCCTCAGCCTCCCAAAGTGCTAGGATTACAGGCATGAGCCACTGCACCTGGCCCATAACAAGCCCCTTTCAATCACACCTGAGTTTATGTGTATGCGGTGCCTTTTGGAAAGCCCTTAAGGATGGGGGCGCTGTTCGTCAGGGGAAACAATCATGAGATTAGAGGGTTGGATTTGGGCCCCACACCCAGACCTGGCCTCTGGGGAGGAGGAGAGGGCCTGCAGGTTGAGTTGATCACCACTGGCCAATAAGTTAATCCATCATGCCTGCATAATGACCCCTCCATAAAACCCCACAAGGATGGGGTTCAAAGAGTTTCCTGGCTGGACATGTGGGGTGCTGGAAGGGTGGCATGTGCCCCATCCTCCAGGCCTTGTCCTGTGTGTCTCTTCTACCTGGCTGTTCCTGAGTTGGGTCCTTTTATTATAAACGGATGACCTGTAGTAAATTGTTTTCCTGAGTCCTGTAAACCATCCTAGCAAATGATCAAACTTGAGGACGGGGTTGTGGGGACCTCTGATTTACCCTCCAGTTGGATGGGTGACAGCCTGGATCTGAAATTGTTGTTTGAAGTGGGGGCAGTCTTGTGGGATGTGGCCCTTCATCTGTGGGACCTGATGCTGTCTCCACGTACACAGTGTCAGAATGGAATTGAATTGTAGGACACTCAGCTGGTGTCCTTACAGAACTGGAGAATTGCTTGGTATAGGAACACTGCACACATTTGGTCACAGAAATGTTCTGTGTTGAGTGACAGTATAGAGAAAAGGCATTGATTTTTCCTGTACAAGAGGGAAAGAGAGTAATGTCTATGATGGCGTCTGCTCCTGTCCCAGTGCCTGGGGAAGGTAGGTGATTCCAACCCAGCAAAGTTGCAGGAGTGGAGGGAGTTGGAAGCCAAGACCCACATCCCTGGATTTACAGACCCTCTGGGGTATGTCCCCAGCCTGCCACCCACAGCCCATCCACATCCTCACACATGAGAAAACCTAGGATACAGCTGAGCTCCACTCTGATCCCCAGTGGGGTTGGAAGGTCATCATGACCAGACAGGTACAAGCCACCCAACTCTGCCAGATTCTCAGATTCGACAGACAGGTACAACCCACCCAACTGTGCCAGATTCCCAGATTTGACAAATGGGTACAACCCACCCAACTCTGCCAGATTCTCAGACTCGACTGGTCTCTTGAAATAAGGATGCAGCAACGTGGGGGCAGTGGAGTAGATCCTAACTGGCAATGGCATTGAGAAGCTGATGAAACTGCCTTTGCAAAAATACGACAGTGATAGAAATTTGACATAGCTGACTCCATCTTGCTTCTAACCTCATAAGCTCTCATCCCTGGACATAGGCCAAGCTAGCCACAGGAGGAAGTTAGTTTATAGCGTAACTTTAAAACAAAGATGATAACAGTCCCTTGCCAAAACCAACCACGCCCTCTGCTGTGGGGACTGAAACTGTCTTTGTAAAACTAACCAATTGGCCACCGGGTTAGAATTATGGTTCAGGACGCATGTAGCTGGAGGTCACAAGATCTATAACCTCTCCAGTTGCTCCTATTGATAACATTGCTATTGTAAAACCTAAGAATGATGTTTGAGGTGTTTTTCAGACCTTGCATTCTGATGGACCAGCTGGCACCACCTGGACAGGAAACCTATACCAAGAAACTGACTCAGCTGGGTCCTGTGACCTCTGACCAGAAATTGACTAAGCACAAGAAGATAGCTTCAACCCTCTGTGATTTCATCCCTGAGCCAACCAATCACCTTATCCATTCCCTAGCCCTCTGCCTGCTAAACTATCCTTGAAAAACTGTAGCCTCCAAATATGTGAGGAGGAGAAGGATTTAAGAAACATCTCCCATCCTTCCACTTGGCTGGCCCTATAATTATTATTATTATTAGTTATTTTTGAGATGGAGTCTTGCTCTGTGGCCCAGACTGGAGTGCAGTGGCATGATCTTGGCTCACTGCAAGCTCCGCTTCCCAGGTTCACGCCATTCTCCTGCCTCAGCCTCCCAAGTAGCTGTGACTACAGGTGCCTGCCACCACGCCCGGCTAATTTTTTTGTATTTTCAGTAGAGATGGGATTTCACCGTGTTAGCCAGGATGGTCTCAATCTCCTGACCTCGTGATCTGCCTGCTTCGGCCTCTCAAAGTGCTGGGATTACAGGCGTGAGCCACCATGCCTGGCCGGCTGGCCCTATAGTTATTAAACTCTTTCTCTTCTGCAACTCTTGCCATTCAGTGTTTGGCTTTTCTAGGCAGCAGGCAAGAAGAACCCATCAGTCAACTGCACTAAGAAAGCAGGTTTCAGAATGAAGAGAGCTGATGGAAAACAGAAAGAAGAGACCCAAGGAGGGAGGCAAAGGAGAATACATGAACACATGCCCTCAATTTCCCACCCCCTGATTCTAGCACCCCATGAGACCCAACTTAGCACACTGCCCTTGGATTGTTTCCTTGGAAAATATTCTGCCTTCCTCCTTTAGCTGTTCTGAACTGCGTTTCTCTCCCTGAAATGGTTTGGCTCTGTGTCCCCCTCAAATCTCACTTTGCATTGTAATAATCCCCATGTGTCAAGGGTGGGACCAGGTGGAGATAACTGAATCACGGGGGAAGTTTCCCCCAGGCTATTCTCATGATTACTTCTCACAAGATCTGATGGTTTTATAAGGCGCTCCCCCACCTTGCTTGGCTCTCATTCTCTCTTGTGCTGTCTGTGAAGAGATGCCTTCCACCATGACTGTAAGTTTCCTGAGGCCTCCCCAGTTACGCTGAACTGTGAGGCCATTAAACCTGTTTCCTTTACAAACTACCCAGTCTTGGGTATGTCTTTACTATCAGCGTGAGAACGGACTAATATACTCCCTTCCAACCACAGGCACCCTTCCCTTGATGAAGACAAAACCACAGTTGCAATAAAGTCTTAAGGGTTGACAGTATAATAGGAGACGAGGTAGGAAATAATCACTTAAATGTTTGCCGAGGGAAAGTAATCACCTGGGACTGGTGAGCATAAATGATTTTTGCTCCAAAGCAAAGAGAAAAATCCAGAGTCCACTCTGGGTTTCCTGCCCGATGTGGAACTGTTTCTGTTCCTTCTCTCCCACCCCAGACAAACAGTTCTGTCTCATGATTTTGTGGGAAAGCTCCATCCTCAGCAAGGATGGATGCTCTGTGGACAAGCAGCTGAGGCGTCCATCTGCAAGGCTGTCTTAGGGATGCAGAGCAGAGCTGAGACCAGGAGGGAGGGGAAACCCCCGCTGCTGGTAATTCAAGGTCCTATAATCTTCTCCCATTTTGCAGATGAACAGCCTGCAAAGGAGCCTGAAGTTATCGGTCCAGAAAGAAAATGCAGGTTCCTGTCTCCTATCACCTTCAAAACCTTGCTTCCAAAGAAATCATCAGGGAACACCCTGAGAAGAAAGAGTGACCCCTGGAAAATGAGCAGAAGTTTCCCTGATGGAGAGGACAAAGTGATAGCAATTTGGGGTTTTGTCTGTATTGGCCATAGCCAGCAAGAGCCCCATTCCCCTGTCCCTCTCCAAGAAGAAAGCATAGCCAGGGCCTCCAACCCAACTGTGGGAAAAGGAAATAAGACAAAGATTGTAGAGTTTGGGACACAGTCATTCCTAGTTCTTTCCCCATGAAAACAGGGTGGAATAAGTTTTATACCCAAAATGAAGCTAAAGAGTATTACAGTGGCTGCAGATTGAATAAACTGGGGAGAAGGAGGGAGAGACCAGAACCAAAAACACTCAGATGGGCAAATATATCTCAAACACAGCACAAGAGAAACACAGGGAGTAAATCACAGCAAAGAGAGAAAAAGAGGAGACAGGGTTATTTTGGGAAGAAAAAACCTGGTACAATTAGACGCAGAAATAACATTTTCGAAGGGGAGGAAGTCACAAGGAATGTAAGGAAGTGAGTTGTGTACATTATTTTAAACCCTGTTCACATTAACACTGTAAATATTCCAGGTCATTCATCATTATTGAATTTGCCAGCAAGGCTACAGGGTAAAACTTCAGCCCAAAGTTTAATTATACTCAGGCAGAGTGGAGCATTTTTCATGCCCCCAAGAACTGCCAATGGAGAAAGATGAAGCTTTCATAATGGCCAGGGTGACAGCCACCTTTCTGAATACAGCTGTCACCTACCTAAGGACTTCCTAGGAGGCCAGCGGGATTCTGGAATCCCCTGAGGTTGTCCAGCTAATTTGCAAAGTGAGACAGAGTTTTATGGAAAAGCTATTCAAACCCAGTGATGCCAAATGCTCCAGCAATCTGTCCACCCTTCCCTTCCTCATCTCCCACAAAGGCACACATGGCTGTGCATGTTTATGCGTGTGTCTGTCATCCTACATTCATGTGGCTCTGGTTGATTTCCTGGTTTGCATGTATTTACTTATTAATGATGATCTAATTTGGAGTCATTGTTTCTTTTCTAACGTGTTTCTTTCTTTTTCCTTAGAGCACTTTCAATGCTTACTGTGTTAGACCCTCCTTCTGAGGAAGGAGGTGGGACTTGATTCCAAAGGTGGGACTCAGTTACTGGACCAAACTGAGGACTAGCTAAAACAGGGGCAGGGTGAAAGCAGCTTTCCATTAGATATGTCCACCAGTGTGCCGTATCAGTTTACCACTGCCATGGCAACATCCTGGAGCTACCACCCCTTTCCATGGCGATGGCCTAATGACCCAAAAGCTGCCACCCTTTTCCTAAGATTTTCTGTATATAGTGCCCCTTAGTCTAAATGTAATTAAAAGTAGGTTATAAATATAACTGAAAAACTTCCCTGAGGTGCTACTCTCAGCACACTGCCTATAGGGTAGCCCTGCTCTGTGGGGCCAGTCGTGGGAGTGTCAAAGTTAAACCTGGAATGTTTCCTTCTTGTGGTCTTGGGACATCACCATGCTCTGCCATGCCCAAGAGCCTCCAGATCACTGGGTGGAAATAAAAATTGGATTATGGTGGTCAAATAAAAAAAAATAAAGAGCTATTGTAGAATACTTATGGGAGAAATGGGCAGTGGCCAAATGCTTCATATCCCCTGGCCCCAAAGCCAAAGTCAAGTACAAAGAAGCCAAGGAAGCATGTTGTTAAGTTCCAAAAGTTTGTCTCTGCTTGTTAGAACATAGTGCTAGCAAGGCCACAATCACAGGAACTTATGAAACTGGCCCAATTGTTGCATGAAACTGATATTTATGGTTTCTTTTGAATAAACACAGAAATTGACCCTCCCAGACTTAAAACCTGAGAAAGTTACATTCGTCTTATCTGAGTTCCTTTCTCAAGAAACCAACCACCAGGCCTCCTAGATAGTATCAAGGAACTGAAACTTACCAATCACTGCATCTGGACAATGAAACCCCTCACCTGTCATGATTGCCTCACTGACCATGTGCTTCCTACTGACGAGCTCCTCTACCCCTCCCTAATTCCTGTTTCCCCACACATGGTTACATTTCTTCCCTGCTATATAAACCCCCTAATTTTAGTCAGTTGAAGAGAAGGATTTGAGACTGACCTCCTATCTCCTCAGCTGCAGCACCTGATTAAGGCCTTTCCTGGCAATACCTGCTGTTTCAGTGATTGGCTTTCTGTACAGCAAGCAGCAGGACCTAGACCAAACCCCTGGTGTTTCAGTAACACCTAGAGCCTATAGAAACCATTCCAATTTCCCTGTGTCCACAACCACAAAATAAGCTCCCAGGCCCTAGCCAGGCACCCAGCAAATGCAGGTCCTTGGCTATAAGGTAAGCTAAGAAAAAATGCATAATGTAGGTTAGTGTCCCACTGGGTTAGATAAAATCCTAAGTAAGCATTATCTTATCAAAAGAGCCAAAAGAATCATCGTCTCTATAAAGAAAGGCAGCAACACACACATACACTCCCTTTTCTTTAGATCATTGTAAGCCTCAAGTTATAAAAAATGCTGGTGTGTCAGGGGTGTGCTTTGGAGAGAAAATGCCAGAAAGGGCTTTGTGATCAATCGTTCATGCCTTTCTAATATAACTGCCTTTCTCTCTCACCTTTTCTTTGCTTCGAGAACACTCATGACACTGGGTCTCTGAATAGTAATTCACAAGGCAAAATTATTGGCGGCTTTATATTACAACCCATTTTCCTGACTCCTTTGAAGAGTGGGCAATTAGAACCTCAAACACAATTTTTTCACTCTGGCCCGTGCCAGGTTAAAATGGGCAAAAGTGGGGGGAAATGACCCGAACCTTTCTTTTGCAGTCAGTTCATGATGCTTGATTGAAACCTACCAATTACTTTTCCCCAAATTATTCATAAGAGGTATTCAAGGTGGAAGAAAAATCTAAAGCTAGGAGAGACAGAGAAATTGCAGGTAATTTTCCCAGTGAAAGGGCTTTCTCTAGCTGCCTGATTCTGATGTCCCTATTAGGAGCTGGCTGAACATGATCCATGGTCTCATGACAGATTTGGAGAGACCCAGGACAGCATGCTTTATTCTGGTGCTTTGGTGGGCTCACACTTCCAGATCCAAAGCAAGTGATGGCACTGGCCTTCATTTCATTTTTAAAATGGCACAAGGGGATCTCTCCTTTCCAGAACCAGGGCAGTCCCTAGAGGCATCTTGACTTTGTCAGCCTACACTATCACCTGCTGCTACCATCATGGAAAGGGTATCTCGATGTTTCACTTCTCTTGGGGATTTCCAGAAAAAGACAGTCCATTAGAGTATTGTCTTCATGTATTTTAGGAAAATAAACAAGGTCCCCAGCCCCGGGGGCCTTCTTGCTGTGAACATACCAAGCTTGTTCCAACCACTGGGCTTCTGTTCCTGTTTTTCTCTCTTGGCCTGGTATTGTCTTCCTCTAGACAGTCTCATCATGATGGCTTTTGGCCAACATCCTTCAGACCTTACTCATGTGCCATCTTCTCAGTCAACAATCTCAATATCCCATTTAAAACATCAACATCCCCTACACCCCCTTTCCTGCTCTACTTTTCTCCATACCTGTACTATATATAGGAATAAAACCCCAAAACGTGTTTCCCTACTCTCATACAAAAATCAACACAGAATACTTCTATGACTTCTGGTCACCAAAATGTATGGGGATTTCTCCCCACCAACATGGAGTGGGGGTAATTCAATTCAATCCTGACACTATCTACCGGGAGGTAGCATCAGATCCCACAGGCGAAGGCTCTGTCCCAAAAGACTTCCCATACCTCAGGTCAATTGCAAGTAGTGGGTTGTCACCTATGCTTCTGACTGATCCACTATAAATTGGGGTTCCCACTAGACCTTCCCTGGGTTCGATTAATTTACTAGGATGGCTCACAGAACACAAGGAAACACTTCACTTATGTTCACCATTTATTACAAAGAATATTTTAAAGGATACAGATGAACAGCCAAATGGAAGCAATGCATAGGGAGGTTATACGGGAAGGGGACATGGAGCTTCCATGCTCTTTCCAGGCACGCCTCCCTCCAGGAACCTCCAAGTGTTCAGCTATCAGGAACTCAACCAAACCTTGCCCTTGGGTTTTTTATGGAGACTTCATGATTTAAGCCTGAATCGTTAAATCATTGGCCCAGAGGTCAGGAGGTGAGATTGAAAGTCCCAACCTTCTAATCATGCTCTGGTCTTTCCCTTCACCAGCCTCCATCCTGAAGCTATCTAGGGGCTCCCAGCCACCAGCCATTTCGCTTCCATACAAAAGATAATCTTATCACTCATACAAAAGATTCTCTTATCACTCCAGAGATTCCATGGGTTTTAGGAACTATATGCTAGAATGCTGGAGGAAAACCAAATATGTATTTCACAATATCACAGTATCACTCGCTGCTATCTAGTTTCTACATGCTCTTTTTACTTCATTATGATTTCTGCTGCCCAAAGCTAACACGAGCTCTGTGAGGACTGGGGTTTTGTCTATTTTTGCCTTAGTGTTACTAAAACCACCCTCACAGGGTGAACAAGAATGACAAACCAGGCTTTAGACAGGATTATAATTAGGCATGACCAGGGTGTCCTGGTGCACTTCAACCCACTTCCCTGTAGCTGCTAACTGAGAGACAGGTAGCATGCTGACCACCTGCTCCCCCGTTGTTCCTATAGATAAACCTCTCACCCTCGACCTTTTTATGCAAGAATTGCTTCAGGAATTCAGCAATTCCAGTGAAAATGGCAAATGCCAACTGGTCTGAAGATCCCTGCCAAGGAACTGACTCAGCACAACAATGTGGCTTCTTCACCTCCCTGTCCCATAACTTCATCCTTCACTTTTTGACCAATCAGTGACCCCCACACTTTACCCCATTATTTGTCCAGACTCCTTAAAAACCCCATCCTCAAACCTCTTGGGGAGGCTGATTTGAGGTTTCCTCCCATCTTCTCATTCAGCTGCCCTGAGATGATTAAAATCTTTCTCTGCTGCAACTCCTGCTGTTTCAGTGTGTTGGTCTGTTACTGCACAATGGGTCAGCCTAAGAGCATCCTAAGAGCTCCCTACTCCTCACACACTGCCTGGCACATAGCAGGGGCTCCATCATCTGTCATCCATCATCTGTCATGATGTGGGGAATGACAGAGGACAGCAAAGTATGCCCCACTCTTCATGGGGTGTACGAAGAAGAAAAGAATGTGGTGCTGGGCACAGTGGCTCATGCCTGTAATCCCAACACTTTGGGAGGTTGAAGTAGATGGATTGCTTGAGCCCAGGAGTCTGAGACCAGCCTGGGCAACATAGTGAAACCCTGTCTCTACCCCCTCCCATGCAAAAAATAAAAAAGTGTTGGGCATGATAGTGCATGCTTGTGGTCCCAGTTACTCGGGAGACTGATGTGCGAGGATCCCTTGAGCTCTGAGAGGCAGAGGTTGCAATGAGCTGAGATCTCTCAACTGCACTCCAGCCCTGTATCAAAAAACGGAAAAGAAAAGAAAATAACTTGGTATTGCAGGGAGGAGACAAGTAAATGCATGGGAAAAATTGGGAGAGGGACTCCCTCTTGGTTCTTAAAACAGAGACACCCAAGTTCAGATAGGTGGCGTTTTTAACTGAACTTGTGAATCCTGAAAACAATTCTTCGCAGGCATGGAACCCAATGAGCTCTCAGGGCTGCCTAGGATTTTTGTCAGCCTGAATCTCCCA
This sequence comes from Macaca thibetana thibetana, assembly GCF_024542745.1. Classification (NCBI taxonomy): domain Eukaryota; kingdom Metazoa; phylum Chordata; class Mammalia; order Primates; family Cercopithecidae; genus Macaca; species Macaca thibetana. Next base: position 66,935,236 of record NC_065593.1, on the reverse strand, counting down.
GCATTCCTGATCTCCAGGCATTGGTGGCATTTGGGATAAGGGACGCTGGCAGGAGCTGCAGAGTTCCTGCTAAGTTCCAGCCACACTGCCCACAAGGAGGCACAATTCCATCTGCAGTTTTTTACAGAGGACTTGGACCACTAAGCCCAGCCCTGCTAGAGCTCTTGACCCAATCTGTCGCCCCCACACTTAGATGATCAGTAGATTTTTGATAAGGGTACCAAAACAATTCAATGGGGAAAGGAAAATCTTGATCTCTCACCCTCACACCACACACACAAGTTAATTCAAGATGTCTCACAGAGCTAAATGTGAGGCTAAAACTATACAGCATCTAGAAGAAAACATACAACAATCTCTTCACAACTTGAGAGCAGGCAAAGATTTCTTAGTCAAAACACAAAAGGAACAACTTGATAAATTAAGCTTTATCAAGATTAAAAGTTTTCCTCATCAAAAGACACCATTAAACGGTGGCCGGGCACAGTGTATCATGCCTGTAATCCCAGCACTTTGGGAGGCCAAGGTGGGTGGATCACGAGGTCAGGAGATCGAGATCATCCTGGCCAAAACAGTAAAACCCCACCTCTACTAAAAACACAAAAACTAGCCAGGCGTGGCGGCACACACCTGTAGTCCCAGCTACTGAGACAGGAGTCTGAGACAGGAGAATCGCTTGAACCTGGAAGGCGGAGGTTGCAGTAAGCCAAGATCACACCACTGCACTCCAGTCTGGTGACCAGTCTGGTGGCAGAGCAAGACTGTCTCAAAAAAAAAAAAAAAAAAAAAAAAAAAATGAAATGGGAAGACACAGATTGGTTTTAAAAAAAATTCATGGCCAGGTGCAATGACTCACGCCTGTAACCTCAGCACTTTGGGAGGCTGAGGAGGGCGGATCACTTGAGGTCAGGAGTTTGAGACCAGCCTGGCCTATCTCTACTAAAAATATAAACATTAGCTGGCAGTGGTGGTGCATGCCTGTAGTCCTAGCTACCTGGGAGGCTGAGGCAGGAGAATCGCTTGAACCCAGGAGGCAGAGGTTGCAGTGAGCCGAGATCGTGCCACTGCACTCCAGCCTGGGCAACAGAGCAAGACTCCGTCTCAAAACAAACAAACAAACAAAAATTCTCAATACATATATCCGACACAGGACTTATATCCAGAATATATCAAGAATATCTACAAATCAATAAGACAAACGACCTACTAAAAAAGGGGAAAAGACTTGGACAGACAGTAGATATATACAAATGGCCAATAAGAACAACTAAATGTGCTGAACATCTCAGTCCTCAGGAAAATACAAACGAAAACTACAAGATACCATTTTTTACACGCTGCAATATACAATGGCTAACATGAACAAGACTGGCAACACCCAATGTTGGCAAGGATGTGAAACAAATGGAACTCTCACACGCTGCTGGTAGAAGTGTCAAATGGCACAAACACTTTGGAAGACCGTTTGGCAGTTTCTTATAAAATATAAGAATCCTGCATCTGAGGATTCAGCAATTCTACTCTAAGGTATTTTCTAAAAACAAGTGAAAACATATGTTCCCCCCAAAACCTTATAAACAAATGTCCACAGCAGCTTTATTCTTAAATAGTCCTACGCTAAGCACGCAAGAACGCAGTAGGGCTACGTGATCAATCCACTCATCCAGGGAGTGGTTCAACAGAGCCTGATGAACAGAGAAACCTTCATAGCAGAAGCTGTGGTCACCAATGAGTGCATTTCTACAGGGCTAAACAGGCAGATGAAGACACAAATATTATGAATCCCGAGCGAATAGAATGAATACCAATACATAATCTGGAGCTGGAGGAAAGGGGGCAGGAAAAAGTGTATTTTTGCAGGGAGGACTCATTCCATAACACAGTTGACCCTCGGACAACATGGGTCTTAACTGTGGGTGGGAGGTCCACTTACACATGGATTTTCTTTTTTTTTTTTTTTTTTGAGACGGAGTCTCACGCTGTTGCCCAGGCTGGAGTGCAGTGGCGCGATCTCGGCTCACTGCAAGCTCCGCCTCCCGGGTTCCCGCCATTCTCCTGCCTCAGCCTCCTGAGTAGCTGGGACTACAGGCGCCCGCCACCGCGCCCGGCTAATTTTTTGTATTTTTAGTAGAGACGGGGTTTCACTGTGGTCTCGATCTCCTGACCTCGTGATCCGCCCGCCTCGGCCTCCCAAAGTGCTGGGATTACAGGCTTGAGCCACCGCGCCCGGCCTACACATGGATTTTCTTCTGTATCTACCATCCCTGAGATAGCAAGAGCAGCCCCTTCTCCTCCTCAGCCTACTCAATGAGAAGATGGGCCAGGAGTGGTGGCTCACGCCTGTAATCCTAACACTTATGGAGGCCGAGGCCAGCAGATCACCTGAGGTCAGGAGTTTGAGACCGGCCTGGCCAGTATAGTAAAACCCCGTCTCTACTAAAAATACAGAAATTAGCCAGGCGTGGTGACACGCACCTGTAATCCCAGCTACTCAGGAGGCTGAGGCAGGAGAATCGCTTGGATCCGAGAGGCAGAGGTTGCAGTGAGCCAAGACGGCGCCACTGCACTCTAGCCTAAGCAACAGAGCGAGACTCTGTCTCAAACAAAACAAAACAAAACAAAGCAAAAAAAAGAAAGCAAGTTCTTTATCTAGTTTAAAAAAAAAAAAATTGGCCAGGCGCAGTGGCTCATGCCCGTAATCCCAGCACTTTGGAAGGTTGAGGCGGGCAGATCATGAGGTCAGGAGATCGAGACCATCCTGGCTAACACGGTGAAACTCCGTCTCTACTAAAAATACAAAAATTAGCCGGGCATGGTGGCAGGCACCTGTAGTCCCAGCTACTCCGGAGGCTGAGGCAGGAGAATGGTGTGAACCCAGGAAGGCAGAGCCTGCAGTGAGCCAAGATCCGCCATTGCACTCCAGCCTGGGCGACAGAGTGAGACTCCGTCTCAAAACAAACAAACAAACAAACAAGATTGACCCTCTCTCTCTTTTTGAGATAGACCCAAAATGGCAGGATATTCTCTGAATTCAAAGACTGAACTTAAAGAACCCCACAGGGCTTCATCTGTAGATCTTGTACCAGGAGACCCTGAGGGCAGCAGTGCTGTCACCTGATGCCTTCATACGCCTAGAGAAATGGGATACATTTTAGCTTAATGAGCTGCTTCTTCCAACAGTTTTATGTAGATAAATGAGAGAATGACTCACAGATCTTGATTTTTTCCAAAAACTGGCTCCTAAACAGTGCATGAGGCTATCATGATGGTTCGATTGCTTGATCACAAGAATATTCCTCCAAAGCCCATGGAAATAATACTGACTTGAGAGTTGCAAACAAACCGGGATATAGCATCAGTGGAATTTCAAGGTAATATAAGGTTGCAGGGTTGGGGTGAGGGATATCTCTGCTGTTCTTCCTGACTTTAGTGATTCTTTTTTTTTTTTTTTGAGACAGAGTCTCGCTCTGTCACTCAGGCTGGAGTGGAATGGTGCAATCTCGGCTCACTGCAAGCTCCGCCTCCCGGGTTCACGCCGTTCTCCTGCCTCAGTCTCCTGTGTAGCTGGGACTAGAGGCGCCTGCTACCATGCCCAGCTAATATTTTGTATTTTTAGTAGAGGCAGGGTTTCATCGTGTTAGCCAGGATGGTCTTGATCTCCTGACCTCGTGATCTTCCCGCCTCGGCCTCCCAAAGTGCTGGGATTACAGGTGTGGGCCACTGCGCCCGGCCTAGTGATTCTTATTACTTCTTACTTCAAACCCTCTCTGCAATCGTTAATCCTCCATTTCCCTCTGCAAACAGGGTTACAGTCATTTCTACTCTTCTTGAATAATGAATTTGTTCTAAACATTCTTAGCATCTTAAGTGGTCTGTACTGCTGCTCCTTAAATTTCTATTTGGAAGATAAATGGAGAACGCTAAATGTCAGCGTCTAAGTGGTTCTTTCATCTATCATAGCAAGAAGTGATGGTCCTGGGATTTAACAAAGAAGAAATTCCTATTTCATGTATCAAGGGTTTCTGCTTTGGTTTTGGGTCTGTTAGTCTGACTCTTTGAAGCCTGGGAGCTGTTCCTATCTCTAAAATGGATCTTGAAAAGACGGGGACTAGTTTTTCATGACCCTGTGGGAGATCTGAGATTGGAGGAGAGCTCCTAAGAAATATTAACTCTAATGAAACCATCCAATAGTGGCATCACTACTTCTGTGTTTACACCCTTGGTTCTGTCCATGTGGTTAATTGAGGCACTAAAGTAGCAAGTAATGCTTGACTTTTGCTATGGAGGTCAAAGACATCTTAAGAAAGGCTGCCTGAACCAACTTAAAAGGTCGAGGATTCTCTAGACAGAGGGAATATTCATGATTAATAGGCAAGAAAATGTTTTTGAAATGAGGCATTCTTTATGGAACCACAAGTAGCCCCCTGTGACTGGAATGCAGGGTGTGTAGGGGGAAAACTTTGAAAAGATGGAGTTACAAAGACAGGCATGGGACAGATAATATAAGCTTTTCAGGTCACGTTAAGGACTTTGGGCTGTATCCTACAACTGCTGGGATTTTGAACCTCTAAATAGAAAAATTACCACGTTGACTCTGCAATTTTAGAAAGTTCACATTCATAGCAGTATGATGCTGCACTAGAGATAAAAAGTACATTAATCCTGAAATCCAATGGCATATGCTTTGGAGCCTTCAATGCAACCAGCATAAAGGTAAATTGGATATTTCTAGAATGATATTCACCACTAAGGATCAGTATTACGGAGAGAGATTCATTAAGAACATGTATGACGTTCTCTCTTCACTTTCAAAATGTCGAAGATGACATCTGCCTCAACGCCAAACCTATTATTTGAAGATAAAACATACATATCACATACATTTCACATAATGAAAATGCAGGGTGTAGTACTAGGGCTATCATTCCAATCAGTCTGGTATACGTTAATTGAAATCATAGGGCCCTCTGACTACGTGATTATAACCTCATCTTCACCAATCTGTGTTCCATAAAATTTCTGTGAGATAAAAACAGATGAGAAAAACTGATTTCCATAAACAAGGATGTTTAGAAGCTTCTGTTTACAGCAAAGATGTAGCAACAGAGACTGGGTTTACCCTCCCACCTAAAACAACACAGACAGAATATGCATACAGAAATAACCATTTCAAGGCAGTGGGTGACAGGCAATAAGAGACAGTGCTCTCCGAGAGACAGAAAACAAATGAGGTAAGCCCTGTGATTGTCCCAGCTTGCTGCCTTCAGACAGTTTCCAGGTTGCAGAGCAAGGACAGGGGCATCAGGTGGAGCCCAGCAGACTTCCTGAGTGGAGGGGACAGAGCTGAAGGTCAGGGAGAGCAAGGCAGTCAGGGTACACAAGACAAAGTCAGAGAGGACAGTATTGCACAGAGAGAGAGAAAGCCAGTTATGCAGAGGGCACCCCTCAAGGATCCAACAGAGTACTTAGTGCACGCATGGGGGAAATCTCCCTGAGGTTGGAGGAAAACAGTTTGAAAGGATTCGAGGAAACAGGTGCAAGAACAGTGCCTATTCCTACCAGTCTGACATTGGTTAGAGGACCCAGAAGGGTCCTGCTTAAGTAGAGGGGATTAATCCGCCATAGACTCACCACAGCTGAAACTCCACCTAATCAATCTCAAAAGCAACCCAATGGGATCAAATTATTTCTAAGTAACTTAACTGTGTTGCAGAACAACACATAGTGAGAAGAAGCAATCAAAACCAACTCAGAACTGACAGATGTGAGAACTGGAAGACAGCATCGTGAAAGCAATTATTACAACGGCATTCCCCATGTTCAAAATATTAGATACAGGAGTTACAAAAACGAATCACATTGATGCCCTAGATATAAAAAAGGACACTCTCTGATATTTTAAAAGCGCACTAGAAAGTATGAATGGAAAACTATATATTGCAGAAGAAATGATCAGAGGACTTGAAAACACAGCAATAGACACTATCCCAAGTGAAACACAGAGAAAATAATTTTAAAAAATGAACAAAGCATCAGTGACTTGTGGGACAACTTCAAGCAGCTTAATGCATATGTATATGGAGTCAGAACAGTAGAAAACATATTTGAAAGAATGGCCAAATGTTTCCAAATATGATGGAACTATTAAACTCACAGATCCATGATGCTGAATAAACCCTAAGCACAGGAAACAGGAAACTTTCCCAAGGTGCACCATAATCAAATTGTTTGAAGCCAGTGATCAAGAGAAAATATTAAAAGTAGCCAGAGACAGAATAGATACATTCCATCCATACATACATTCCTTATGTACACAGGAAGAGAAATAAGGATTACAGCATATGAAAAGATGTTCAACATCATTAGTCATTGGGGAAATGTAAATTAAAACTAAATGGCTGTGGCTCATGCCTGTAATCTCAGGGCTTTGGAAGGCTGAGGCAGGAGGATTGTTTGAGGCCAGAAGTTCAAGAGTGTCCTGGGCAACATAGCAAGATCTCAACTCTACATAAAATAAAAAATTAGCTGGATGTGGTGGTGCCCACCTGAAGTCCCAGCTACTTGGAAGGTTAAGGTGGGAAGATGGCCTGAGCCTGGGAGGTTGAGGGTGCAGTAAGCTGTGATTGTGCTACTGCACTCAGCCTGGGCAACAGAGTGAAATTCTGTCTCAAAAAAAAAAAATAATAAAACTAGCCAGGTATGGTGGTGCATGCCTGTAGTCCCACCTACTCGCAAGGCTAAGGCGAGCAGATGGCTTGAGCTTGGGAGTTTCAGGCTGCAGTGAGCTATGATCACACCCCTGCTCTCCAGCCTAGGTGACAGAGGAAGACCCTGTCTCTTAAATAACAAAACAAACAAACAAAAACCATACACATACATAGAAGGAAATACCATTATACACCCATTAAGATAATTTTTCTTTCTTTTTTTGAGACAGAGTTTCACTCTGTCTCACCCAGGCTAAAGTGCAGTGGCACAGTCTCGGCTCACTGCAGCCTCTACCTCCTGGGTTCAAGTAATTCTCCTGTCTCAGCCTCACGAGTAGCTGGGTCTACAGGTATGTGTCACCACACCGGTTCATTTTGTATTTTTAGTAGAGACGGGGTTTCACCACGTTGGCCAGGCTGGTCTTGAACTCCTGACCTCAGGTGATCCATCCGCCTCAGCCTCCCAAAGTGCTGAGATTACAGGCGTGAGCCTCTGCACCTGGTCAAAGATAGAATTATAAAGACTGACCATACTAAGTGTTGGGGAGGATATGGAAGAGATGGAACTCTCAGATGCTGCTAGTAGCAATATAAAATGGCAAAAGCACTTCGGAAGACAGTCTGGTAGTTACTTAAAAAGTTAAGACATACACCCACCATGTGGTCCATTTCACTCCTTGGTATTTATCCCGAAAAATGACATATGTCCACACAAAGACTTGTACACAAATATTTATTGCAGCTTTATTTGTAATACCCTCAAACTGAAAACAACCAAAATGTCTGTTCAGCAAGTGAATGGATAAACCAATTTGGTATATCCATACAACAAAATACAGCTTAGCAACAACAAAAAAATTAATTTGATTGTGCTGATGGTTTCCCAGGTATGCACATATGTCAAAATTTATCAAAACTGTACCATTTAAATGTGTGCACTTTTTGTACGTCAATCATACCTCAGTAAAACTATTTAAAATGTTCGAAAAATTCTGGGTTAAATAATTTTAAGTAAGTTTCTTTTCTACAGGATTTCCAGAGCCTCTAAATGTTAAATGGGTATTATTACTCTGCCAAAAGAGAATATGATATATGTCATTTCCCAAACTTATTCTTCCACGGAGCCTTTTAAAATTTTTTATTTCTTTTTTACTAAGCATTTCAGAGAGGTGGCATCCTATGGAACACATTAGAAAATATGACAAAATCTGTTCTTGATTTGGAAATTTCTAAGTGGCAAATGACAAGAAGACACCTGTAAATTGTCTTCAAAACAAGAGAGTTCCTCATTTTATAAAATCTGCTCTAATACATGTGAAAACATCCCAGTTGCCTGAATAAATGTGTGTGTTTGCCTCACAGGCTGCAGAATTTCTTTAGCTTTTCTTCGGCAGCCACAGATTGGGCTTGTTTCCTTTCTTCAGTTTCTACTAAATATGAAGGTGCTGGCTAGGATTTATTGGTCTGTTTTATTTCTCCATCCCATGACATCTGCTATAAGTGGTTGTTACTGTTAATAATACTACTACTAAATTACTTGAGCACTCCAGAATATGACATTCTGGGGAACCAATTAAAACAGATGCTCTTTCGGCCAGCAGGCGTGGTGGCTCATGCCTGTAATCCCAGCACTTTGGAAGGCCGAGGTGGGTGGATCACCTGAGGTCAGGAGTTCAAGACCAGCCTGGCCAACATGTCGAAACCTCATCTCTACTAAAAATACAAAAAATTTTAGCCAGGCATGGTGGTGCATGCCTGTAGTCCCAGCTACTTGGGAGGCTGAGCCAGAAGAATCGCTTGAACCCAAGATGTGGAGGTTGCAGTGAGCCAAGATCGTGCCACTATACTCCAGCCTAGATATCGGAGTGTACATACTCCTACATCTAAAAAAACAAAAAAAAATGCTCTTTCAACTTACTTTAGGAGACACACCACACGCATGCACAATCCAAGACACGGAGAAGAGAAATGCTCAGAAAATCCAAGTACGATGATGAGGAAGCTTTTTCTGAACTCAGCAACTATCACAGGACACTGTTAACTTCCCGCTCTCTGCAGATTTTCGTTGACTACTTCAGGACCGACTCCGAGAGTTGCAGCCCTACACAGATTGTCTTTAAACCACAGAATTCAGCTGGCCTGCTCTGCTACTTTATTCATTCAAGCCACTCTATGCAACTGTTTAACCTAGTAGTCTTGAGTTTCATCTGGAGCTCTAATCACTGGCAAGGAAAGTAACACCTGACTTCAGCAGTATTGGGTCAACTGCTTTTCTCAATTAAACTCTCACAACACGCTTGAGCAAGAGAATGCTTTTGTTTGTTTGTTTGTTTGTTTTGTTTTTCTGAGATGGAGTCTCACTCTAGCTTCCGGGCTGGAGTGCAATGGCGCCATCTCATCCCACTGCAACCTCTGTCTCGCAGGTTCAAGCGATTCTCCTACCTCAGCCTCCCCAGTAGCTGAGATTACAGGCGTGTGCCATGACACCTGGCTAATTTTTGTATTTTTAGTAGAGATGGGGTTTCATCGTGTTAGCCAGGCTGGTCTCGAATTCCTGGCCTCAAATGATCCGCCCACCTCGGCCTCCCAGTGTGCTTGGATTACAGGCTGAGCCATCATGCCAGGCTGAGAAAATGCTTTCAAGTGGAATTATCATGAGGGTTCATCACGCAGTCCTGCATCCTTAAGGCGTACTGGCTTAACATAAGCATGGGCACATGTGAGTGGAAAGTGCATAAAACACGGCCAAGTCCGTATTCTATGCAGAGCAGGCCTCCTACTGTTAACACATGTGCACTGGAGTCTACCTACCCTCGCAGGCCTGGATGTTACTATAGCTCTGTTTTCTCAGTATGTTTCCTGTTCAGATCCTCTGTAACCACAGATGGCTGCTGCCAAAAACCTGGATGAAATTCACAGAGATGACCCAGTGCGGCGCCATCTTTACGACTGAACCAATTGAGGTACCTTCTGGGTAGTATTTACATGGCGCAAAACATGCTCAAGCATCGCCAATACTGAAGCTTTCAAGGTTTCATGGCGGCAGAAGCTAGCCAGTTAATTACAGGGAATCTGGGAAGGCAAGTTCCAGTCTCTGTTCTCCCGGTGGATTGTGACTGATTCAGGGGGAGGTGACTACAATTTCTGAGGCTTGACTGATAAATGACCGAGGAATCCCATTCATTGGTAAGGGAGAAACAGTCAATAAAAATGTGTTCTTGCCTCATCAAAAAAACTTGGTCCAGTGGAACGCCATGAAGATGGCCATTATGCACACCCCCATCCCTCCTTATTGTGGAGGGAAGGGGATGCAATCTATATAATATCATAGTTTGAAAACTGAAGTTGGGCCCAAGTAGGGACTGGTCTTTAATCCAATTCTGCCTATAGAAAGGAGAATCTGGGCTGGGTGCAGTAGCTCAAGCCTGTAATCCTAGCACTTTGGGAGGCTGAGACAGGTGGACTGCTTGAGCTCAGGAGTTCGAGACCAGCCTGGACAACATGGCAAAACCCTGTCTCTACAAAAAATACAAAAGTTAGCCAGGCATAGTGGCATGCACTTGTGGTCCCAGCTACTTGGAAGGCTGAAGTGGGAGGATTTCTTGAGCTGAGAGGTCAAAGCTGCAGTGAGCTGTGACTGCACCAGCCTGGGTGACAGAGTTAGGCTCTGCCTCTAAAAAAAAAAAAAAAAAAAAAAAGGACGCTTATAAAGGACCACAGTGCCCCTAGGCCTGCTAGGCTGCCCACAGCTTGGCTCCATGTTGGTCTTTGCACTGTTGCCCAGCCACTTGCAGGAGCAGTGCACTATTCTAAATTTCATTTCAGACAATGAATCCTCAGAACGTTCATCCCTTCCATTCTGTCCTTTATCTACTGCAGTGCAAGGCTGTGGCTCAGAAAGTCTTTAGTTTGGAAGATATCTAGCCCCATTAAAACTGCAGCAATTATGACTACCTGGAGGTGAATAATCTCCTCTTGGCTTTATTTAATGTGCAATACAAAGAAACAGTCACCCCATTAAATTTACCTGTGCTGTGTCTCACTTTGGATTTTTCAGGTAGTAATTGGTTCTAAACTATCATGTTCAGTATCTTAATGACCAGACTATATTGCTATGGTGAGACAGACTGGCAGGAAAGCTCTGGGATCTATCTTGAACATTAGAGTTTAATAAAAAGGAAGGCATGAGATAAACTGAAAAATATAAAATAGGAAATCACTGAGGCAGCATTCTGCATTCTTGAATAGAAAGACTGGAAACCTTAAAGCTACTAAGTCTTTTCAAATGGACAGCTCTAATGTAATTCCACTTAAAATCACAACAGAATTTTAAACCTGGACAAGGGGACTCTAAAGCTCATCTGAACAAAGAAAATGCATGAGAAGAACTCATTTAAATATACAATAGTAATAATTAAATGAGTCTTTCTTGCAGTAGGATACTTAACTTTCTTCAGATTTATCATCACCTTCAAAGGCCTGTTTTGACAAAGGGGCTAGAGCACTTGAATGATTTGTGTTTATGTTTGTAGAGCACCATCAAAACACAGTAATTCTTATCTACTTGTGTCAAGGACTTCTGATGATACTTGGAGGTTATCAAAATGGAAGAAGATTTCCTGTGGACTAGGATTTGGATTCTAAAATCAGCTTATTGGTTTTCCCTGCAGCTCCAGACAGCTACTCCTCAGTTTCTGCCTCCTCTCTATACTCAAATTAAACAGCTTGCTATGAAGCTTGGAACGTCAATGCTTTCTGCGTACTCAACTCCAGTTTCACATTTTTGCAAATCAAGCATTGGTTCTGTGCAGCTGTGAGTCTATTCCAAAGCCAGCAATAATTTGATTAGTAATTTTTTACAACTCTCTAATCCTGTAGGCTACGGGCTCACCTCTTGCAATCACCTAGTTCCCACCTAGACCCATCCTGCATTCACTGAAGATTCCAGCAGCATTATTCAGGTGCCACTACTCATGCAGATAAGTATGATCTGCCTCAGCTCCAGTGAACCTGTCCTGCACACCATCTCAACCAACTAATCCCAAGGGCACTTCTTACAACAGATCTACCTCTAAAATCTCAATGGCAGGCGTTCCAGGTGTTGAACCACCTGCCTGCTATACTTATTTCCAGCTCCTTCCTTGTGAGTGCTGGATCCAGTTCTTCTTTGGTACCGCTGGCACCTCTGTGCCATTGGCCCAGCCACTTTTTACTTAAACCTCCCACCTATGTCCACTCTTCCCCCCTCATCAGGCAATGGCCCTCGCTAGAGCCACCCTCTAGCAAATACCTACACATATGCCTACTTAATGCCAACTCTCCATCTATTCTGCACTTGTCTCAAAGAGTTGAATGTAATTGGAGAGAAACCTACTGCCATGATGCATCTCCACCATTCTACTGAGACTGCTCTTGTCAGGGTCACCACTGGTGCCCATGTGGCCCAATCCGGTGCTCCCATCTCAGATCTCATCTTGCTCATCCTCTCAGCATTTCTTTCACATGTCTAGTAAGTTCCCCTCTTTTTGAACATCCCTCGTTTGGCTTCCAAGAAACCTTTCTCCCTCAGAATTCCTGCATCCTCACTGGCCACACCTCCGCTCAGTTCCCTCTGCTGGATTCTGTTCCACTTCCTGGTTTCTAAATGGAGGACCCTGGTGCTCGGTCCTCAGTGCTCTTCGCTCTCCTGCCTACACACACTCCCCTAGGCCATCTCAACCCACCTCATGACTTTCATCATTCCCAAACTTACATATCCCACCCCAGTGTCTTCCATGAACTCCAAAGTCATGAATCCATCCACATACTTGACATTACCACTTGAGTATTCAGAGGCATCTCAGACACAGAACTTTTGTGCTTCCAACCCAAACTTGTTTTTCTCCAGCCATTCCCTGTAAATCACTCAATTCCAAAGCCTAAGAATCCTCCTCCTCCTTTCTCCTTCTCTTATAGTCCTTACCTATCGGCAAATCCCATCAGCTCAACATTCAACTCCGCCACTCTTCTGCAGCTTAAGCTATCCTCCCCCACTATAAACGCATCCTCCAAACTGCTGATATGGATTCCACCCTTGTCCATCAGCTCCCAGAACCTCTTCTCCACATAGCCACCCAAACAATACTTTAGAGCTCGGGTCAGCTCATGGAGCTCCCCTGAATAAAGCCTCCTGATGGCTTCCTGTCATACTCAAATTGAAATCTGAAAAGTCCTAGTAGTCACTGCCCACTGGGACACTTGCTAGACACCAGCCTCTTGACTGTCCCTCACATACACCAAACACCTACAAGCTCCAGGGCCTTCTCACGGATGCTCCCTATGACCCAGATGCTCGTCTCTGACTGGAGTGCTCCCTCCTAGGGTGCTCCCTCTGACCAGGATACTCTCTTCACAGACACTCTTGGCATTTTCTCTTTCACATTTTTCAGGTCTTTTCTCAAAACCCACCTTCTCAGAGGGGTCTTCCCTGACTGCCTGATCTAAAGAAACAGCCCAGTCACACTTTCATCCCAGCACCCTGCTTTTCTTTTTCCCTGTAGAGCCAGATAACATTACATTACATATCTTTGTCTATTATCTCTCTCCTCCACTGGGCTATAAAGTCCTGTGAGGGCAGGAGCTTTGTCTTTTTGGGTACACTGATGTCATCCCAGAGTTCAGGATAGCACGAAACACCCACCATCAGGGGAGGGAGTGAATGAATAAATGGATCAGTTAATGAATGAATGAATGGATCAACTAGCCATCAACTTCAGTGGAAAGCTGGACCCCTGGAAAAGGCTACCTCCTCCAGTCTGTATCAGGAAGGGGCTATGCAACAGGGCAGAGAAAGTGCATCGAAACTCTGTTTTCAAGCCAATGGGCTCAACCACACTAAGGAAACAGCCGCAAAGACGAGGAGCACTTCTCCCGAGGGCTCTGTCTTCTTCCTCTTTCATCTGCATCATCTTTCTTTAGCCTGTGTATGCAGTAGGTGGCTTTGAAAGGCAGAGAAAAATGTCAGAATGCAACACTGCACAGTTCTTACTGCTTTCAACAGTTTCCCATCTTCCGTCATGACGAGAACAGTCGCTGCCACAGCTATAATTTTCTGTTTAGGTAACATCTTATTTGCATGCTGAAACCATGTCCTTTTCCCTATTACTGATGTAAAAGATTGCTTATTTCTAATTAGATTGCAGGCACTCAGGAAATTCAAAGAGCAGAAAATATGTCAGGAACAATTTACAAATTGTGGCTATTTGTGTACATGCTTGCCTGGACTCCAGCAAATTTAGAAACGAAAAAGAAATTGCTTATTAAAAGTGCCATCTCTCCTCAGCAGATCTCTGCTTCTATTTGTTCTCCCAGTCCTAACTAAATACAAACCTAAACCCTACGTGTGAATGTGCTTGTGAAAAAAAGTACTTTTCCCCATCTCTCAACTGTTTTCAGTGGGAATTTAGAAGTGAAATTTTCCCCACGGCTCCCATCCTGCCTTGGAAACTCTATTTCTCTCACACTCAAGTCATTATTTCTAAAAACAAAACAACAAAAAGAAACACACATTTTTCTGTTTTTGTGAACTGAGATGTCTCAAGAGCTAGAAAATTCTTCCCAGAGTTGTATGAGTCAGGACTGGATAATTATTCCACGGATATTAGGATGAAGATATCGTGCATGAGGTGGAGAACCTTTATACTCAAAATAAAACCCTGAGTCTAAACTTATTTTGTTCCACATTTAAAGCTCGATTAAATTATAAGAAGCCTAAAGATCTAAAATATGCCTTCTATTTCTTTGTATCTTGCCACAGTGCTGAGGAAAGAACAAACATACAGAACTTTCAATGGATTAATTTTCAATCCAGGAACCTTCATAGATCTGAACAAAGCCACTCAAAAGAGCCCAAACACATGGCTCTACCTGTTCCCAACAGATGGGGTTAGTGGTTGATTGTCAACAGTTGCCTGCATTTATCTCCCAAAAGGCCTTCTAGAACCTCTTCCCTAACCTAAATAGAGATGCTTCTAAACATTTTATAAGGCATAATCTTTTCAGAGTCCCATGCAACACTATCATTTCACCTACTCGATCAGGTCTAAGCTTATTTCATCCAAGGTAAGTGTTGAGGCCGGGTGTCGTGGTTCACAACTGTAATTGCAGCACTTTGAGGTAGGAGGATCACTTGAGGCCAGGAGTTCAAGATCAGCCTGGGCAACATAGCAAGACTCCATCTCTATAAGAAATGAAAAAATTAGCCAGGCATGGTAACGTGCACCTGTAGTCTCAGCTACCTGGGAGGCTGAGGAGAGAGGATGGCTTAAGACCACGAGTTTGAGGCTGCAGTGAGCTATGATTGTGGCAGTACACTCCAGCTTGTATGACACAGCAAGACCTTGTCGAAGGGAAGGGAAGGGGAGGGGAGGGGAGGGGAGGGGAGGGGAGGGAGGGGAGGGGAGGGGAGGGGAGGGGAGGGGAGGGGAGGGGGGGAAGGGAAGGGAAGGGAAGGGAAGGGAAGGGAAGGGAAGGGAAGGGAAGGGAAGGGAAGGGAAGGGAAGGGAAGGGAAGGGAAGGGAAGGGAAGCGAAGGGAAGGGAAGGGGGAAAGAAAAAGGAAAGGAAAGGAAAGGAAAGGAAAGGAAGGGTAGAGTAGGAGTAACTAGGTACAGTTGCAGAGACATGGTGTACAGAGGTCAAACATATTCATAAAGAGACCTCAGAGTCAAGCAAAATTCTACCATTGCCCAAATAAACTCTGACTCTCAATACAGGGCAAATCTCTATTTGCCCATTTGAAAAGGGAGACTCGACCAATGTGAATTTATAAACGTTTAGAGTTGCAGATATGGGTATCAAATATCTATTAGCCATACTGAAATCATTAATTTAGTTACGGATGTGTATTTAAAATAAAATATTATATAAAATATATTACATGGCCAGACGCAGTGGCTCATGCCCGTAATCCCAGCACTTTGGGAGGCCAAGGCAGGTGGATCACCTGAGGTCAGGAGTTTGACACCAGCCTAGCCAACATGGTGAAACCCCATCCCCACTAAAAATACAAAAATTAACCGGGCATGGTGGTGGGCACCTGTAATTCCAGCTACTCAGGAGGCTGAGACAGGAGAATTGCTTGAACCTGGGAGGTGGAGGTTGCAGTGAGCTGAGATCATGCCACTGCACTCCAGCCTGGACGACAGAGGGAGACTCCATCTCAAATAATAATAACAATAATCATACATTAAATAACAAATACTGCTTTTACACATTCTCACATTTCACAAAAAAATTTGATTCAATCTCTGCTTCTTTGATGCTAGTGTTGTTGCATTCATAAGAGATGCTTCTTGACTTACCAATTTTCAACAGCACATAATTTTTACTTCCATCTAAATTAAGATTTGGCTGTTTCATAATCTGCATGATATTGTCACTCATAATTTTATCCTGAGCCACAAAGACTCACTTCATGGCAATAGTTTTTCATTTTGTTTGGATTCATCCTATAGGAGTATTAGTGATTTGCACTAGGAAACCACATGCTGTACTGTGTAGCATGGCTTGAGTATCGTGTAAGGAACAATGGATTCTGACCCAGTGAAGGGCTGGAAGCAAGAAAATGCACGGAGTTAGGTGGGTGAGAGATGGCACAAAACCAGAGGCACGGCAGTGTGCAGGTGGCTCACAACTGTAATCCCAGCACTTTGGGAGGCCGAGGCGGGCAGATCATTGAGATCAGTAGTTCAAAACTAGCCTGGCCAACATGGTGAAACCCAGTCTCCACTAAAAATACAAAAAAATTGGCTGGGCATGGTGGCAGGTGCCTGTAATCCCAGCTACTCGGGAGGCTGAGGCAGGAGAATCGCTTGAACCCAGGAGGCGGAGGTTACAGTGAGCCGAGATCACACCACTGCACTCCAGCCTGAGTGACAGAGCGAGACTCCGTCTCAAAAAAAAAAAAAAAACTAAACAAACAAACAAAAAAACACCAGAGGCAGAGGAATGCAAAAGGAGGCTGTTGGTACAGTCCCAGCAAGTTATAACTAGGGATTCAACTAGACCAGTCATAGAAGGAAGGGATTCAAGAAATATTTATGAAGCAAAATCAGCAGGGCTTGGTAACTAAGTGGATTTGGGGGATTAGAGAAAAGGAAGAGAGAGAAATGATGCTGAGGTTCCTGGCTTGAGTGGCTGAGTAGATTTGGTTCCATTAAATTCTTCTGGGTATGAGTAATACAGGAGACAGAGAAAGCTGAACTTGGAGAAAAAAGCTATCAGGTAATGTATTCTGTTTCAGACCCACTGAATACAAGTGGCTGTTGGACAGATAAGTAAAGCTATCTGGCAAGAGCAGGGGGATTTGATTCTCACGTTTAGGAAAGAAAGCTTGGCTGGAGAATCAATTTGGGAGCCTGAGCCCCTAAATTCTAAGTAGAACTGTGAGTCTGAGTGAGATTCCAAGAAAGAATGCCAGGAAAAAGCAGACTGCTGATGAAATACAGGGGGACAGAAAACTAATGTAATGGATAGGCAAAGAAAGCGAAGCCCAAAGGGGGACTGGTAAGATGTCACCAGAAACGAAGGACGAGAATGGTTAACCACTGCAAATGTACTGAGAATTTCAGCAAAATCATGAGTCATGATTTTCCGCTGGATTTGATGTTTAGTGGGTCGCCGATCAGGAGGGAGTGGAAAGTGAAGAAATGCAAACAGTTCCCGTGTACCTCTATTTTCCAAAGCTTTGTTGAAAATGTAAGAAAAGAAAATGGGTATCAGGTAGAGGGGGGTGGCAGGGCTGAGGGAAGACTTTTCCAGATAAAAGACATATGAGGCCGGGTGCAGTGGCTCACACCTGTAATCCCAGCACTTTGGGAGGCCAAGGTGGGTGGATCACCTGAGGTCAGGAGTTCAAGACCAGCCTGACCAACATGGCAAAACGCCGTCTCTACTACAAATACAAAATTAGCCGGGCGTGGTGGCACATGACTGTAATCCCAGCTCCTCAGGAGGCTGAGGCACGAGAATCGCTTGAACCCGGGAGGTGATTTGGACTCTTGCTCTCCTGCCTGGATTCCCCCGCCCAACCTTCTCCACCCTCCCCCCCGCCAAAAAAAAAAGAGAAAATAAACACTTGGAAGAACCTGAAGAAAATTCCTCAGATCACCCTGCTTCCCAGCTGCCTTACAACCTCCCACCCTCGTAGCCTCCCACTTGCTGCTCCTCAGTCTGGAAGGTTCTATCCTCACTCTCTTCCCTCAGTTCATGATTCAAGTCCCTGCTCAATGCCTTTTTTGAACATCCTATCAAAAACATTCCCTGGTCACTCTCTCTCCAGCCATTACCTTGCTTTTACTTTCCTCTTTGGTTTTAAACCTATTTGGCATTATTAAACATATAGATATAGATATATATTAACACACACAGATACATATATATAAGTGCATATATAATATATAACCAATAGAAATGATTTTCTTACTAGTGTCACATTTTAATTTTTATTATTTTAAAATTTAAAAAACTCTCCTCCACTAACCATGAGCCTGGGGCATTACTGTTCTGTGCTATGCACTTTTGCAGCCTCAGGGCCTAGCACAGTGTCCAGCATACAGTAGGTGCTCAATAAAGATGTGCCGAATGAATGCTATGAAGTGCCAATGTAGAGATAAGACTATTTTTCCCCCCCAAGGACTGCACAAGATGAAATGAACTTCCCTAGCAATATAAGGGAAAACATTAATAATTTATTTTCTAATTATAAAAAGTTATTAAAGGCCAGACGCAGTGGCTCATGCCTGTAATCTGGGAGGCCGAGGTGGGCAGATATCTAAAGTCAGGAGTTCAAGACCAGCCAGGCCAACATGGTGAAACCCTGTCTCTACTAAAAATAAAAAATTTAGTCAGGCGTGGTGGTGCATACTTGTAATCCCAGCTATTCGAGAGTCTGAGGTAGGAGAATTGCTTGAACTCAGGAGGCGGAGGATACAGTGAGCTGAGATCGCACCACTGCACTGCAGCCTGGGCAACAGAGTGAGACTCCATCTCAAAAAAACAAAAACAAAAAACAAAAGGCAAAACTTATTAGAGCCCAGAATAGATGTCAAAGAAAAACACAGAATCTCCTCTTGAGCATCTTAGAAAAAAAAAAAGATAATTACCTTTCTGGAGTAGAAAAAGAATAAAGAGAAATAGATTAAATAATATTGTATAGATTGTTCCAAATTGAAGAGTCTATTTCCCCACTGATTTGAGGTTATTTTTTGCCTGTCTTTTCTAAATGAGCAGGAGACTAAATTGAATCTCTTGGTTCCAGGGCTAAAAGATGCTATAAATTTCTGTCGATTCTAGGTGAGATAACACAACGCAGAAACAACTGATCCACAATCCATCCAGTAAGCTGGGTAATACATGATTTCTGAAGTTGTTTAGAAAGAGAGCGGTGAAATCCCAGCACTTTGGGAGGCCGAGACGAGCGAATCACGAGGTCGGGAGATCAAGACCATCCTGGCTAACACGGTGAAACCCCGTCTCTACCAAAAAATACAAAAATCTAGCCAGGCGAGGTGGCAGGCTCCTGTAGTCCCAGCTACTTGGGAGGCTGAGGCAGGAGAATGGCATAAACCCGGGAGGCGGAGCTTGCAGTGAGCTGAGATCCGGCCACTGCACTCCAGCCTGGGTGACAGAGTCAGACTCCGTCTCAAAAAAAAAAAGAAGAAAAGAAAAAAAAAGAAAGAGAGCGGTGAGACACCGTTCAGATTTGACGGCCATTTCCCGCATAACTCCTTCCTCCAACTGACTTGTTGGATCCAAAAGACAAACTGGAGGGAGTGAGGGAAGGGAATGAATGTAGCTCGTCACTCATTGCCAGCATCGATGTATTTTCCAGGGTAGGTTCTCCAACAGGCAATTATGTTAAATCAATCATCAGGAAATGAGGTCTTTGTAATGATAGCTATGACTTTGATTTCAAATACGGTGCCAATCAGAATGAGGGCTTTTGTTCCCTTGTCAAAAGGATCATTCATACTAAGTTCTAACTAAACAATACCCCCTACCCATTTCCCCCAAAAAGAAGAGAAAAGGAAAAGGAAAATGAAGCCCAATACTATCAAATGAAAACATATGGACCAGAGGCCAGGGGCGGTGGTTCATGCCTGTAATCCCAGCACTTTGGGAGGCTGAGGCAGGCAGATTATGAGGTCAAGAGTTCGAGACCAGCCTGGCCAAAATGATGAAACCCTGTCTCTGCTAAAAATACAAAAATTAGCCAGACATGGTGGTGCGTGCCTATAATCTCAGCTACTTGGGAGGCTGAGGCAGGAGAATTGTTTGAACCCAGGGGGTGGAGGTTGCAGTGACCCAAGATTGCACTGCTGCACTCCAGCCTGGGCGACACAGCAAGACTCCATCTCAGGGTAAAAAAAAAAAAAAAAAAAACCACAGACCACAGAAGCTCAATATAACAGTAAGTTCCTTAGCTACCTACACTGTACAATTTGTTCTTTAAATCTCATTCCTGCTAAATCACCTGAGAATCCTATGTTAGAAAACCTATGCTCTTCCCAAGTCTGCAGGCCAAATTTAGGGTTTTAAAAAAATGGGGGGTTGGGGAGGGCCTTAATTTGCTATCAAAACCCAAAACACACAACAACAGAAAAATAAAGGTTAGAACAAGTTTAAAAGAAGATCTGGTTGTAGACCATGATAATGTCACTATTCTAATAGGGTCCTAGGAAGAAGAGGCCTAAAGACACCAAGGAGGCTGGATAAGTCCCATTGTTGGAGAGAAAGTGAGTGAGTTCTCTTAGGCTACTAAGGCACTTACCACCCCAATAAAAATACTGTTTTCCTTTTAGATATTTCCTCGATGTCTGCCATATACCAGGCACTGTTTGTACCAGGTGCTAGGGATATACTGACAGGTGCTATATGGCATCTGAACTTGAAGAACCAAGCTGTGAGTATGATCAGTATGTAAACTGATAAAGTACAATGCAAAATAACCAATGCTCATGATAAATAGATGGGAAAAAATTACAGAGGGGGCCGGGCATGGTGGCTCACACCTGTAATCCCAGGACTCTGGGAGGCTAAGGTGGGTGAATCACTTGAGGTCAGGAGTTCAAGACCAGCCTGACCAACATTGCGAAACCCCCGTCTCTACTAAAAACACAAAAGTCAGCTGTGTGTGGTGGCGCATGTCTGTAATCCCAGCTACTCTGTAGTCTGAGGCACGAGAATTGCTTGAGCCCAGGAGGCAGAGGTTGCAGTGAGCCAAGATCGTACCACTGCACTCCAGCCTGGGCAACAGAGTAAGACTCTGTCTCAAAAAAAAAAAAAAAAGAAAGAAAGAAAAAGCCAGGCGCGGTGGCTCCTGCCTGTAATCGCAGCACTTTGGGAGGCTGAGGCGGGCAGATCACAAGGTCAGGAGATCGAGATCATCCTGGCTAACATGGTGAAACCCCATCTCTACTAAAAAAAAAAAATAAAATAAAAAAAAAACAAAAAATTAGGCAAGTGTGGTGGCGCACGCCTGTATTTCCAGCTACTCGGGAGGCTGAGGCAGGAGAATCAATTGAACCCGCGAGGCAGAGGTTGCAGTGAGCTGAGATCATGCCACTGCACTACAGCCTGAGTGACAGAGCGAGAATCTGTCTCGGAAAAAAAAAAAAAAAGAGTCAGAAACATTTAAGCTAAGTATTGAATAAGACCTGGGAGGCTGCCAGGCAACGGAAGAAACACCTCCAGTGGAGTGGCCAGTTTCAGCGTGGGCCTGGAGAGATGGTGCTGTGGAAGATGCATCCAGGGGTCGGGGGCTGAAGGTGGGTTGGGAAGCCACCTTTCTATGTGATCCTATAAGCAGCAGGAACTGACCAGGGTAGTGCTGTGAAGGTGGGGCAGCATTCATCCTCCTCTCCACTGTTTCCTCAGAATCTAATGCAGAGACTGATTTGCTTCACTGATTAACTTAAAACAGAAGAATGTTTCTTTGGCTATTTCAAGATAGATATTGCTAGTCACACTGGTGGGTGCTAGTTGCACTGATAGGGATGAGATGGAATGTGACAGAACAGGCAGGGGGCAGGGAAGGCTGGGAGGCAGTGGGGGTGGTGCGACGGGAGAAGCCAGCTTGGAAAATCATTCCTGAGATGTCAGTGCACAGGAAGAAGAAAACAGCCCTATCCTGCTTTGAAAACCCAATAAATGGCCAGGTGTGGTGGCTCACACCTGTAATCCCAGCAATTTGGGAGGCCAAGGCAGGCGGATCACCTGAGGTCAAGAGTTTGAGACCAGCCTGGCCAACATGGTGAAACCTCGTCTCTACTGAAAAAAAAAAAATCAGCTGGGCGTGCGGGTGTGTGCCTGTAATCGCAGCTACTTGGGAGGTTGAGGCAGGAGAATTGCTTGAACCCGGGAGGCGGAGGTTGCAGTGAGCTGAGATAGTGCCATTGCACTCCAGCCTGGGCAACAGGAGCAAACACTCTGTCTCAAAAAATAAATAAATAAATAAATAATAAATAAATAAATAAATAAATAAAAATAAAAATCCCACTAAATGGAATGAAGACCCTTCTAAACAGGTTGTTTATATCAAGAAGAGCCTCTGCCACCCTTACCCTAAGAGGAAGCAAACATCTGAGCTGCCAGTTCTCCACCATCCACAGTGACTTCTCTATCTCTATTTTCCTCTTTTTCCAATTTCAATTTTCTATTCTTTAAGTTCAAGGAAAGAAAATTCCATTACTTTCGGCAAAACCCTAGTTGGGAATGTTCGATAAACTCCTTCTCCATGAAGGATAGTTGGAAAGGGGTATTTTATTTAACCAAATACTGTAGTTAAATGAAAACTGCTAACACTGATGATACACAAATGGCCAATTTTGAAAGAATTACTGCTTAATAAAGTACACGTAATCTCAAGGCCCTATTAAAGATTATTTTTAATCTTTTTTTTGGTGTGCATATGTATGATTCAGTATCTCAAACTCAATAGTCTTCAGGGAATTTAAGTTATTTTATGTTACTATGAAAACAGCATTCTGGTTATGTGATTTTTTTTAATAGATAGGATTTTTACAACACATTTTCAAAAGTGTATAATGTAATCTAAAACCAAAAGGAGAACATTTGGGGATTGTTCACATTAATCCTTTTTTTTTTTTTTTTTTTTTTTTGAGACAGAGTCTTGCTCTGTCACCCAGGCTGGAGTCCAGTGGTGCAATCTTGGCTCACTGCAACCTCTGCCTCCCAGGTTCAAGCAATTCTCGTGCCTCAACCTCCCAAGTAACTGGGATTACAGACGCCTGCCACCACACCCAGTAAGTTTTGTATTTTTAACTAGAGACGGGGTTTCACCATGTTGGCCGGGCTGGTCTTGAACTCCTGACCTCAAGCGATCTGCCCACCACGGCCTCTGAAAGTGCTGGGATTACGGGCATGAGCCACCGCACCCGGCCTACATTAATCTTTTATTCACTCAGTAAACATTTGTTAGTACTGTGCTCCAACAGCTTCCTGAAACAGGAGGAAAGACCAAGACTGTTCTTCCTTGAAGAGTTCACAGAGGGGGACGCGCATCTATTTTTAATCATATTTATAACACATTTGTTCACTGTAACAACAGAAGTAGGAGGAGAAACACAGATGAGAAAATGCTCAGTTCTGCCTGTTCCAGGGAGTGCGGGAAAGGGACATGGGAAATAACGCTTCAGAAAAGTCCTCATGGCCAGGCGCAGTGGCTCACACCTGTCATCCCAGCACCTAGGGAGGCCGAGGCGGGCGGATCACCTGAGGTCTCAGGAGTTCAAGACCAGCCCGGCCAACATGGTGAAACCCCGTCTCTACTAAAAATACAAAAATTAGCTGGGTGTGGTGGTGGGCACCTGTAATCCCAGCTACCCGGGAGGCTGAGGCAGGAGAATGGCATGAATCTGGGAAGCGGAGTTTGCAGTGAGCCAAGATCGTGCTACTGCACTCCAGCCTGGGTGACACAGTGAGACTCTGTCTCCAAAAAAAAAAAAAAAAACAACCAAAAAACAAACAAACAAAAAAAAAACAGAAAAGTCCTCAAGGGTGAGTTGGAGCACTCCAACAACATACGTTTAGAAAGGACTAGGAAGCATGGAAACCAACTTGGGAGCTCCCACGGTAATTCATGGGAGAGATGATGAAGGCTTACATTGAAAGGGCCTTCAATGGGGACAGACAGTGACCTGCTGGACATCGGAGGTGGGAAAAGGAAGCCATCTGCACTGTGCTGTCTAATATGAGAACCACAAGCCACATGCAGCCATCTAATATAACCTCATTAAAACTCAATAAAATTGAAATGAACTCAGTTGCACTAGCCCCACTTCGAGGGCCTGATAGCCACGGGAAGCTAGCGGCATCCGTACTGGATGGTACAAACAGAACTTTTCTATTACCACAGAAACTTCTACTGTACAGAAGAGCCAAGTGTTTGGGGCTTGAGATAAATAGTTGAACGTTGGTACCCCTAATTCAGAAGAAATGCCAGAGAGGCAATGGGTTTAGGAGGAGCTGACGTGTTGAGTTTGGGACGTGCTGAGGTTGAAGAAAGTCTAGTATCCTGGTGATGTCAACAGGCTGACCCAGAGTTGGGAGTCAGTGCTATACAGAGGGTAAAGAATCTGGCAGAGAAAAGATTACCCAAGAGAAGAGGGGTGGAGGGTGAAACCGGAAGAAAGGGGTAAAAGCAACAGGTACAGGACGACTGGGGGAATAGGATCCACAGAAGCATAGGAGAGTCTGCAAAATCCCAGTCAGAGAGAAACAGGAACACAGTGGTACCGGTAAAGCCCAGGACGAAGAGAAGGGGGAAGAGCCAAGTGAATTGAATGCAGCAGGACCTAATAAGGCACCAAAAAGTATCTGGTGCATCTGGCAATTCGGGGGCCACCTTAGTAAGACCAGTTCCAGTGGACGGATGGTGGAAAGATGCCTGCGCACATAGCAAGGTGGAAGGAAATGCTTGTTTTTCAACTGGCTGCCCCCAAAAAGACATAAGGATACACTGGGAGTTCCTCCAGGGGCTGGAGCATCCAAGCTCATGAGCAACACAGAGAACTGATCAGGACACTTCAGGCCTCCCGGCCTATCCACTCAGCTATACCACTTCTACTGGGGAGAAAATGTATTGTTGACCATGTTAGCACTTTAGAACAGTCCCCAGCTGGTCCCCAAAGGAGGGAAGGCATGAATTTCTGGGCTTCTCCCCTGAACAGGACCAGACCCAAGAATCTTAGTGAAACAAACGGTGAAAACCTTCTGCTGTGACATAGAGGCAGGGATTCTGATTTCACTGAAAACTCTTCAGCTTGTCAGAGAAAAAAAGACACACACACAGTCATATACACATGCAAGCACATGCATATATGCACAGTGCATACATGGGCATGCACACATATATGCATGCACACACATGTATACATGCACATTGTGTATATACACTCACATAGACACTCATATATTCATTCATTATGCAAAATGTACACACATGTGCACATACATGCACATACATAACACCACCCTGGTTCTCCTTTCTTTTCTGCGGCAGCAGAACCAGGTCAAGAACCCATGTCTCCTGACTTCAGACCCCTCACTGTTTCCCCTGCAGCAGCTGCTCAGGGAGGCGACTGCCAAGAGGAAGCAGATGCTCTTGCTGGAGCAGGAGGTGACCCTTCAGGGATTATGCAAGACTCAACCTGAAGTGGGTGC
Source organism: Macaca thibetana thibetana (assembly GCF_024542745.1). NCBI lineage: Eukaryota > Metazoa > Chordata > Mammalia > Primates > Cercopithecidae > Macaca > Macaca thibetana. The sequence goes on along the minus strand of NC_065593.1, from coordinate 66,909,808 downwards.
CAAGTGTTCAGAACTGTTTAAGTAAAAGCCACTTGACTGACCCCCATCAGCCCAAGTAATTGGGCTGCACTCTCCTAAGCTTTATGCAGGAACGCCAGTGGCTCTTAATCAACCCAAATAGGAACAAAAGAAAATGTGATGACTTTCAGAGGTGGACATTAGCTGTGCCGTGCTACAGAGTGCCTGGGGATAGGTCCTGCCCGGGTCTCCAGGCTTGGTAAAAGGGCAGCTCCATTTCCCCAGCAGCACCCCCCACCCCAAGCCCCTGCTCTATCCCACCTTTCCCCTCCCCTGCCACCACTCTTGCTGCAGTGGAAATACAGGGTGAGAAAAAAGGCCCTATGGAGTCCACCTCCCAAACCCAAGCTACAGACTGAAGCCCACTTTAACTTCCCCATCCTGAAACCAACAATCATCATTATTTACATTGGTTTTTTTTTTACCCTCCGAAGTCTCATTTTCTTTGTGTTTCATCATAATTTGAGGAGAGGACGAAGGAATCTTATGGAGAGGCAAGGGTCTGATAGACTTGATGGCCTCTCTCATTTCCCCTCATTACTTTAATACCACAATCCTTCTTCAGCCACATTCACCACTTATAAAGTGCTATTCTCATCATCAGGATTACAGCGACAGGCAAACCAACGAACTGGGGAAAGGAGACAGCAACAAGGAAAAACTCATGTAGCAGAATGCTGAGGGAGAGAAAGACAGCAGGGGCCAGGCATGGTGGCTCACGCCTGTAATCCCAGCACTTTGGGAGGCTGAAGTGGGCGGATCACTTGAGGTCAGGAGTTCGAGACGAGCCTGGCCAACATGGTGAAACCCTGTCTCTCCTAAAAATACAAAAGTTAGCCGGGCGTGGTGGCAGGTGCGTGTAATCCCAGTTACCTGGGAGGCTGAGGCAGGAGGTAAAGGTTGCAGTGAGCTGAGATCACACCACTATACTCCAGCCTGGGCAACAGAGCAAGACTCTGTCTCAATAAAGAAAGAAAAGAAACGAAAAGACAAAAGAAAAAAGAAAAGAAAAGAAAAGAAAAGAAAAGAAAAGAAAAGAAAAGAAAAGAAAAGAAAAGAAAAGAAAAGAAAGAAGGAAGGAAGGAAGGAAGGGAGGGAGGGAGGGAGGGAGGAAGGAAGGAGGAAGGAAAGAAAAGAAAGAAAGAAAGAAAGAAAGAAAGAAAAAGAAAGAAAGAAAGAAAAAAGAGAGAGAGAGAGAAAGAAAGAAAGAAAGAAAGAAAGAAAGGAAGAAAGAAAGAAAAAAAGAAAGAAAGGAAGGAAGGAAGGAAGGAAGGAAGGAAGGAAGGAAGGAAGGAAGGAAGGAAGGAAGGAAGGAAGGACAGACAGCAGGGCAAGGAGATGGAGAGTGGCCTTTGGGAGAAGGAGACATACCATTTAAGCAAGGATGTCAACAAAGGAGGAACAAGCCGTGGGGATACCTGGAGGGAAGGAAGGGTAGACATAAGGTTCTGATTATGAGGATGTATGAAGACCTTCAAGGAGGCCAGTGAGGAAGAGAAACAGTAATGAAGGAGGCGGGCCAGGGGTGACAGTAAATGAGGCCAGAGGGGCAGCCAGGACCCTGATCCTGGAAGTCTATAGTTAGGTCCTTGGACTTGGCTCTGACACCATCTGATTTGCACTTCTACAGTCACTCTGACTGCTGGGTGGAGACCTCACTACAACAGGGAAAGAGTGGGGACAAAGGGGTTTGTGAGGGGGCAGGCGCGGCCCTCCAGGGCAGAGAAAATAGCGGTAAGTAACTAGGAACAATTAATGGGTGAGCACCTCATCAGCATCTGCGGTTATTAATGTAACAACAACAAACAACGGCATCCGTGCTGCAGGTGTCTCCGAGTCACTGTGCTGGGAAAGCAGACACTAATCACGGAATGGCAGCAGTTACAGAGTTCAGCGTCTCACAAGCGAGAGCACAGTGAGGGCCCTTGTTTTTAGCATCTTCCTTTTCTTAAACAAAATCCAAGCTTCAAATGGTCACCTGCATGCCTGTGCCTATTAGAGGGAAAAAAACAAACAAGAAAAAAACAAACAAACGCGATGCTGTCCTCCAGAAGGATGATGCTGCGGGAGGTCGCAATGCTGAGGAAATCCATCAGATTTTCAGCAATGCTGATGAACTGAAAAACTGGGTCCAAGTGAAGTCAGAGAGAAATATTTCTCCTAGTAGACTGATGAAAACGAATGCCGAAAGGCAATGAGGTGCTCTCGGCAGCTGGAATTCCAATGCAGGGGCCTGAACTGCGGGAGCTGGACCACATGGGAAGTGACGGGCATCTCCACTCCAAGAAAAGGGCTTTGCTCATTGACCCCCAGGCCCCTGCTGAGGTGAAGGCCCACTGCATCCTGGAGATAGTCAGTGTGTGGCTCAGCATTAAATCCTAAGACAAACAGCGTTAAATTCCGCGGGTTGTGGGCAGAAGGCAGGGACTGGCGACAGAGCCCTGCCCTCTTGAGCTCTGAGCAAAGATACAAAATCAGGTGTGCCCTGTCTCTGAACATAAGAACTGGAGATATGGGTATGGTACAGATAAAAACACCCACCCAGATGGGAGGGCCGGGAAGGCAGACCAAGGAGAGAGGCTCAGGTCTGGACTGCCACTGGATATTTGTGTGACGACTTCACCACTGTCTTCCCCGCCAGACTGCAAGTTCTAGGAAGGCAGGGCCACGTCTGCCAGTGCACACCAGTATTAAATATATTCCCAGCAGACAGCACAATGCCTAACACCCATTAAGCTTTTGCATAAACACCAGCGGCAGTGAGTTGAATAGGGTCCCCTCCAAGGTTCTGAATTCTGCTCATCAACACTCCTAAGACTTTTCACAGAGCTGGTTATGGGAACAGATGCTGGTGGCTCACCCAACATATGTTGGCACTGTGCTGCGTGCATAGAACCCTGAGATAAAGACACAGCTAGGGCCTCCTTGGGGAGCAGGAAACAGGGTTATTGTAGAGGTCATAAAAATAAGGCCATCTTGGATTGGGGTGGGCCTCAAAGCCAGTAATGGTGTCCTTATAAGAAGAGAGGCTGGGCACAGTAGCTCATGCCTGGAATCTCAGCACTTTGAAAGATCGAGGCGGGTGGATCACCTGAAGTCGAGAGTTCAAGACCAGCCTGGCCAACACGGTGAACCCCCGTCTCTACTAAAAATACTAAATTAGCCAGGCGTGGTGGCACATGCCTGTAATCCCAGCTACTCCGGAGCCTGAGGCAGGATAATCGCTTAAACCTGGGAGGTAGAGTATGCAGTGATCTGAGATCGCATTGTACTCCAGCCTGGGCAATAAGAGTGAAACTCCATCTCATACACAGAGGCCAGGTGACATCAGAAGCAGAAGCATCACTGGAGTGATGCGGCTACAAGCCAAGGAATGCTAAAAATAGCTGGGAGCCACCAGACACTAGGAAGAGGCAAGTAAAGATTCTCTGCTTGAGCCTTCAGAGGGAGCATGGGTGGCCCTACCGACACCCTGATTTCAGACTGATGGTCTCCCTAACTGAGAAAATAAATCTCTATGGTTTTAAGTCTTCCAAGTTTGTAGTAATTTGTTAGCAGCAAACTACTCCACAGGAAATGAATGCAGTTGCTAAGCAAAGAATAAATGAATAAACAAATGAACAAAGAGAAGGCTGGTTCATACAAGCATGCCAAGAGCAAGTATCTATAGATAGAATAACCGGACATACTTTGAAAATCAGCAAGGGAAACAATAGGCTTAACATGCAGCTGGTGGAGGTAAACCAGGTGTACAATTAGCTTAACAACCATTTTCTTACAGTGGGCACCCCTTTGCTCAGGAGGAACACTCAGTCCCAAGGCCTTTTCCCAGCAGTGATCCCCTCACCCATTATAGAGCCATTACAGGGTGGGTCTTGCCTTACAAATAGGGAAAACTCAGAATTATTTTGGTTTATTTTCTTCTTAGTCAAAGATGATAAATTGTAGTTAGAAAAAAATGTCATTAAGAAATTCCATAGAAATAGGCCGGGCTCGGTAGCTCACGTCTGTAATCCCAGCACTTTGGGAGGCCAAGGTAAGTGGATCACCTGAGGTCAGGAGTTGAGACCAGCCTGACCAACATGATGAAACCCCATCTCTACTAAAAATACAAAAAATTAGCTGGGCGTGGTGGTGGGAACCTGTAAGCCCAGCTACTTGGGAAACTGAAGCAGGAGAATCGCTTGAACCTGGGAGGCAGAGGTTGCAGTGATCCAAGATCAGGCCACTGCACTCCAGCCTGGGCAACAGAGCAAGACACTGTCTCAAAAAAAAAAAAAAAAAAAAAGAAAGAAATTCCATCAAAATAAACAAGAAAGGGCCAAAGGAAAAACAAGTTCTTCTTGGATGGATCTTCAACAACAAAAGGCGGTTGCAGCCCCTCATGCTGGGTCTCTCTGAGCTACAACTCCGTCTATAATACTTGCTAGTTTCTAAGACACCCCTATTCAGACATTAGAAAAATAATCAAAGTTGCTCATGCTCTGTAATGACCCCTTGCAATAGCTCCAGCCACTGTGACTCTCTCAAAGGTTTCTTTACTGGACTGTGGCTGTAGAGGCCCCAGCCAGCCCTATAGCACAGAGGGGCAGTCAAGCCCCCAGGTAATGAGCAGACACAAGGTCTCACAGCCCATGAGCACCAGGTCATTTATCTTCCTATTTTTGTTCATTAAATTTGAAGGGGAAGGCGGAGAGAGAAGATAATGGAGGAAACCAATGTGAATTTTTCAAAGTAATTGGGCTTGATTGGTCTTTTTATTTGTCTAGGAAGGTCTGTCTGCCTAGAGGATTGGGAGACAAAATATCCCGAGGTCTCAATAACCAGCCTCCTCCCAGAACCGGAAAACTCGGCTGCCCTCGCCCTAAAACCATGCCGCACCTCCCTCTCACCCCTGCTATATGCATAACAGGAGCCAATGAGCTCCTGGGCAGGAAAAATACTCTGCACCCTCTGCTAAAACTCTAACAGTGCTGATCGCTCACTCCACATAGGCCAGGCACTGTGCTGTGTATATGGGACCCCAAGATGAAAACACAGCTAGGGCTTCCCTCCTCAGTAGTCATTACTGCTAGGGAGAGGAAGATGACACAGAAGGTGCAGTGACAGAGGACACTCCCTCAAAAGAGGTGAGCCCAAGCCGGGCGTGGTGGCACACACCCGCAGTCCCAGCTACTCGGGAGGCTGAGGAAGGAGGAACACGTGAGGCCAGGAGTTGGAGACCAGCCTGAACAACACAGTGAGACTCTGTCTCTTAAAAAAAAAAAAATGAGCCCAGTGTTGGAAGCCTGGAGATGATGTTCCAGGAATAAAGGGAAAGGGCATTTCAGGCAAGGGAACCCAACACATTCAGTCTCCATTGAACTTTCCCCATACAGTGTCCAGAATAAGGAAGAGCGGTCACAGACATCCTTTGGTGGTGACAAAGCAAATCCTATCAGCTTCACTCTGGTCCTCACGGCAAGAGTCTATCTGTCACCCAGAGACAGTCACTCTGAGCAGGTGCAGGGCCGCTCTGAGGAATCTGGTGAAGGGAGGACTCGCCTCGCAGCAACAAGGAAGATCCCAGAGCACCCCAGGCCTTTGCCACTGAAGGAGTCCTGAGATGGCCTGAGGAACCCTCTGGGCTCTAACTGGGCCTCAGTTTCTTTCTTTCATTCTCAGGTGGCACTGATGGGCCAAGGGATGCAGGATCTCAGAGTGAGAATTATTTCATAGGCATGAAAAGCCTTGTGATATAAGTAATTCTCTCACAAATGTGGACCCTGAAGGTGGGCAGGAGGGCATGGCTGCATTACAGAACCTTCCCCCTCCTGGAAAAGCTCACCAGTCCCATCAGCCAGGATTTCATTACTCAAGAAAGGACAGCACAGACCACGATTCCCCGGGAGAATGAGTATGACTAGGGAATACCAGTACAAAAATACCAGTGCTTTGTGGCTGGATTGATTCTGTTTCTGTTTCATTCATTCATTCATTTATTTTTATTTTTTTAAGATAGCGTCTAGGCCAGGCGCAGTGGCTCACACCTGTAATCCCAGCACTTTGGGAGTCCGAGGCCGGCAGATAACCTCAAGTCAGGAGTTCCAGACCCACCTGGCCAACATGGTAAAACCCCGTCTCTACTAAATACACAAAAAATTAGCCAGGTGTGGTGGCACATGCCTGTAATCCCAGCACTTTGGGAGGCTGAGGCTGCAGTAAGCTGAGATTGCACCACTGCACTCCAGCCTGGGTGACAGAGCAAGACTCTGTCTCAAAAAAAAAAAAAAAGAAGAAGAAGAAGACAGGGGTCTCTCTTGGTCACCCAGGTTGGAGTGCAGTGGCACAATCTCAGCTCACTGCAGCCTTAACCTTGTGGGTTTTACCCAACATCAAGTGTCAACCCTGACCCCTGCAACTGCCATTCTTGGCATGAACAAGAACTCCACTCTTTTTTTTTTATTTTTCAGGTGGAGTCTCACTCTGTTGCCCAGGCTACAGTGCAGTGGTGCGATCTCAGCTCACTGCAAGCTCTGCCTCCCGGGTTCATGCCATTCTCCTGCCTCAGCCTCCTAAGTAGCTGGGACTACCGGCACCCGCCACGACGCCCAGCTAACTTTTTGTATTTTTAGTAGAGACGGGGTTTCACCACGTCAGCCAGGATGGTCTTGATCTTCTGACTTCCTGATCCCCCCGCCTCGGCCTCCCAAAGTGCTGGGATTACAAGCATGAGCCACTGTGACCGGCCGAAGAGGACCAACTCTTGATGCTCTTTTAGGTTCACAACAAGCTAGAGTAGAGCAAAAGGGCCAGAATGAGGAGTCTGGTTAGACAACACCTAAAAAGTTCCTACAAGTCGCATGGGAGACATCCAAGGGGGTCCATGATGGCAAAGGAAAGCAGATGAGAAACTGGCTGCGGTCAGGTGACCAGACCCCATTCAGGAGTCCACGGGAGAAAAGAAGGAAGTCAGCCAGAGGTCTGAGCCACAAATGGCCAGGAAGTCAGGCCAAGGAGTCTAAAATAGTCAGGATTGAGGGACGTGGGCACCGCGGGTGAGAAGGACACCTGTGCCTTTGCAGGCAGCATTTCCTCCTGGGCTTCCCTCCTACCCAAAACCAGAATGGGGCTCCAGGCTTGGCTAGGTCTATGTACACAGTTGGAAAAAGGGGACAAGTGGCACAGAGCTGGGGAAGTGGATGCAGGCAGCTCCTGGCCCAGCAGCTGGAATGATGCCGCCGCCAAGGGTATCTCAGCTGGCCTGCTGTGCTGCGGGAGATACACACTGAACCCTCCTGACTCCAACTGATGACAGAAGGCAACTCATCTGAAACAGACCTTGTTTAATGAAACAGGGTTTTAATGGACAATCAGCATAACATCCACGGGCAGAATTTCCTCAAACAAATCCCATTAAAGGCCCAAAATCAAAAGCCACTAAGGTTTCAGATAATGCTTCCCCTGGACAGCAAATCTTATAGATCACTACGATGTGTCTTATCTTCCACCCGCTTACACTCGCTTGGAAACCTGCCTTGTTAAAGTGTATGAGTACATGGAGACCACCCTTCAAGTCACAAATCCTCCCAGCAATGCCCCTGGGCCAGCTCTTGCACCGGAGATCAGGGCTGCCTAATCAAAGCACCTGTTCCTGCCTGGAAGGCTCTGACAGCCGATTCCACTAAAGCATAAGGTACTGACCATCCGAGAAGAAGGAAGATGAGCTGATTAAAGTCCCACAATCACCAGAGGAGAGAAGTGGGAAGAGAGAGCTGGCATTTAGGAGGCAGTGAGATACTTCGCATGTTCTCAGGCAGCAAGTCCCTCCTGCTCATCTCTCTTCCTATCCTGCCGGGGAGCACAAGGAAAATGCTGTCAGAAATGAGTGAGTCAGGCGCTGGGCTCAGCGGCTCACAACTGTAACCTCTGCACTTTGGGAGGCCGAGGCGGGTGCATCATTTGAGTTCAGGAGTTCGAGACCAGCCTGGCCAACATGATGAAACCCTGTCTCTACTAAAAATACAAAAATTAGCCAGGCACAGTGGCACGTGCCTGTAATCCCAGCTACTCGGGAGGCTGAGACATGAGAATTGCTTGAACCCCTGAGGTGGAGGTTGCAGTGAGCCGAGATCACGCCACGGCACTCCAGCCTGGGGGACAGAGCGAGACTCCATCTCAAACACACAAATAAAAAGAAATGAGTGAGTCAGGAAGATGGCATGAGACCTCCTGCCCACGTGGAGCCGGCAGAACTGAAGTGGGAACCTGAAAGATCTTCCTGCCTTAGGAAAGTTCTGAAATAGCCATCCTTTCTCCCTTTCCTCCCCAGAAACAACAAACAGAGCCAACTGCTCCTTACCCCAGCCCACCTCCATCCCACTCCACTCAGGTGCTCCAGTTCTGTTCCCCTGAAATGGGTCCAGGCAGAACTTCCTACGGTGGATAAAGCCACAAACCACGTGACACATGGAACCCACAGAACTCTGCAGGGAACAGTCTGCACCCATGTCCCACGCCAGAGACTGAGGCATACAGCACGGGGCAGTCACCAAAGCGGGGCGTAGGGGAGACGTGGAAGGAGGAGACAGGTCGTTCCTAGACGTGGGAAGGGGTAGAGTGTGTTGAGGTCAGTGGTGGCAGGGCACAGGCGTGGCAGCACAGAGGAGAGGAGATAAATCGTTTATTTACAGCTTGGCTCTTGTCTTCTCATGGCAGCACTTGAAGCCTTCTATGACGTGGGCCTTAGTTCCTCTTTCTCCCTGAATGTCCCTTTATCCTGCATGTGCCACAGGTGAGACATCAGGCTATGTTCTGGCATCCAGGGCCCATCCCTTCAGTGGCTGTCCTCATTGAAACCCAAGGCTTCCTTAGCCAGTGTCCAGGCCAGGTGCTCGCTGCCTCCTGGGATATTAACCAGCCAACCTAACAAATCCACAGGTGTGAATGGGATGAGCCTGGGGCCTCCACTGTTTCTCAGATAAAGAATATTTTATCAGTATTCTTTTGGTGGCAGGGAGCAATCCTGGGAGAGAGATTCTGGGGGTAGGTAAAGTCTTACAGCCTCCTTCAAATCACTGTTGCAACCTGCTAGCCACACACACAGGACCAGGCTGGCCACTTCGGGGCCAAAACAACACAGCTGCATCTGACCAAGACACTATGTGATTCATGATGGGACACTACCGTGCCATCTCTGCCAAGGGCGGGAGAGTTGTCCAGAGACCCTCGGCTTGCCAGGCTGGTTCTCCATGAAAACAGGTCATGCAGGCCATCGAGGTGGATGGGTCTCTTTAGGATTCTGAGGAAGCGTCCACAGCCCATGAGTCGGTAAGAGAGGAGATGGGCATGCTGTGGGGGTGATGATAGGTGCATGCCAAATACCAGAGGGCAAAGGACCCCAGCATGGTGGCATTATATGGGTGAGGTCTTTACCCCAAGCTGCCAGGGTGGCAAATCCCAATTGGATGGGTAGAGATTACCTTTATCTGCCCCACACTGACCCATGACTGTATCTCCCCAGCCAAACAAGGATGCTGGCCAGAGAAGGTTCCAGATCTTACACTATGACCAGGGATGTTTCCATTCCCTCCAAGGCATGGGAGCCAAGCCTGGTCATCTCACAGGATATAAAGATTAACCAACAACATCCACATTCAAATGGCACCCCAAAGCTAAACAGAGGTATCTCAAAACCATACCTCTCAGACAATAGAAATAATCTCAAAGAACCATTTCCTAAGAGCAGGTTGCCTCGGAGTGCATTCTGGAAAAATCTTTTGGTTTTATTTTGTTTTTTGGGAGTCAGGGTCTTGTTCTGTCACCCAGGCTGGAGTGCAGTGGGGCAGTCATGGCTCACTGCGGCCTCAACCTCCTGGGCTCAAGCTATCCTCCCACCTTGGCCTCCCGAAGTGTTGGGATTACAGGCATCAGCCATTGCACCCCACCCATTCTGGAAAATTCTAACTGGTCCATTAGGTATGAAGAATGCTATTCTGGGGAGAGTCACATTGTCTGTTAGCAAATTAACCTTAGAGGGGTCTTGCACTTCAGAAACACAATGACTTGAATCCCATTTTCCAAGCTAACTTGACTACTCATTATTAGCACCCATCAGAAGGGTCTCCATGCAACACGCTCTGGGGAAAGCAAATTGGAAAATTACAAAGGAAGAACTGGCCCAGGGGTTCTTAAGGTGGGCTTCAGACATTCAGGAACTGTCCAAAATCCTAAGGAAAAAAAGACCTGTCTATTTGTGTACTTTTGTTAGGGAAGAGGATCCTCAGCTTCCACAGGTTCCCAGGAGGGCTGTATCTGCCAAGGTGAAGAATCATTGATTTATGTCAAAGTCCTCACTCACCAATCAGGAAACAGAGGCTCACAGAGCCAGTTTGCTTATCTCTCTCTTTTTTTTTTTTTTTTTTTTTTTTTTTTTTTGAGACGGAGTCTCGCTCTGTCACCCAGGCTGGAGTGCAGTGGCGCGATCTTGGCTCACTGCAAGCTCCAACCCCGGGGTTCACGCCATTCTCCTGCCTCAGCCTCCCGAGTAGCTGGGACTACAGGCACCTGCCACTATGCCCAGTTAATTTTTTTGTGTATTTTTTTAGTAGAGACAGGGTTTCACCATGTTAGCCTGGATGGTCTTGATCTCCTGACCTTGTGATCTGCCCGCCTCGGCCTCCCAAAGTGCTGGGATCATAGGCATGAGCCATCGTGCCCGGCCTGCTCAACTTTCTATAGCAGTTACAGCAGGAGGTTGGACTGGAACCCAGATCTCCTCATTTCTATCACAACATTTTTAAAAATAAAACTTATTTTTAGTCATAAGTTATTTGCCAAAGTTGATATTAGAGAGGAAGCAGGGAGCGGGGAAGGGCTGAGAAACTACCTGTTGGGTACCACGCTCCCTATCTGGGTGCTGGGGTCATTCACACCCCTCAGTGAGTATCACATGATACACTCATATAACAAACATGCATATGCACCTCCTGAATCTAAACTAAACGTTGAAATTATTTTTTAAAAAAAGAAAAAGAAACCGGGTGCGGTGGCTCAAACTTTTTGAGGTCAGAAGTTTGAGACCAGCCTGGCCAACACTGTGAAACTCCATCTCTACTAAAAATACAAAAATTAGCCAGGCGTGGTGGTGGCATGTGCCTGTAATCCCAGGTATTCAGGAGGCTGAGGCATGAGAATTGCTTAAACCTGGGAGACGGAGGTTGCAGTGAGCAGAGATCATGCCACTGCACTCCATCCTGGGCAACAGAGCAAGATGCTGTCTCAAAAAAAAAACCAAAAACCAAAAACAAAAAAACAAGGCTTGGCATAGTGGCTCATGGTTGTAATCCCAATACTTTGGGAGGCCAAGGCAAGCAGATCACTTCAGACCAGGAGTTCAAGACCATCCTGGCCAACATGGTGAAATCCCATCTCTACTAAAAATATAAAAAAATTAGCCGGGCATGATGGCGGGCCCCTATAATCCCAGCGACTCTGGAGGCTGAGGCAGGAGAGTCACTTGAATCCAGAAGGCAGAGGTTGCAGTGAGCCAAGATCACGCCACTGCACTCCAGCCTGGGCAACACAGCAAGACTCCATTTCAAAAAAAAAAAGAAAGAGTGTTCTTTGCATCAGAACAACACCAACCACACTTTGCCTAGAACCTCCGTGGGACTTCTACTCACAAGTCAACACAGGCTCTTTTTTCTTGCTTAATACATATTAAAACCCACTTATAAAACAAGTAACAGAGAAATCACACCTTTATAAATAGAGCTTCCCTGTACACACAAAATAAAATAATATCGCTGCCTCTACCACACAGCTTCAGAGATGAACCAGTTTTTTAAACCTTTACGCAAAAACGTTCTCTTTTGACACACCTCGTGCTCTCCCTCACACCTGCATCTCTGTAGTTTGCTGGGTCCTGTCTGGAGTGCCCTCACCCTCCTGACCTCCCTTTTCCCATCAGCCTCCTTGTTCCCCTTCCACTCGCCCAGGCAACCTTCTGTCCTTCCCAAGAAAGGCGGTCTGATTCTGATTCTTCTGTGAAGACCACCCTGAGCACATCAAACACAACCAAACTCCACCTCGACCATTCTGAGCCCAGGCCGGAGTACAATGGTGTGATCTCAGCTCCCTGCAAGCTCTGCCTCCCGGGTTCAAGCAATTCTACCACCTCAGCCTCCCGAGTAGCTGGGATTACAGGCACACACCACCATGCCCGGTTAATTGTTGTATTTTTAGCAGAGACGGGGTTTCACCATGTTGGCCAGGCTGGTCTTGAACTTCCGACCTCAGGTGATCTGCCCGCCTTGGCCTCCCAAAGTGCTGGGATTACAGGCATGAGCCACCGCAGCCTGGCCCAGTTTGGAAATTTCTAACACGCAGTTGAAAACGCAGAGCTGGTGCTCAAGAAGGCATTCTGAGCGACGTGATGGGATTTGGGATGCAAAAGCACACTCCTGGTGGGCACTGGTGCTGCAGGCATGGAAGATGTTACCCAAGGAGCGTGCCAACACCAAGGAAAAGGAGGAGGTTTGAAGAGAGCCAGACCTGAGTTTAACCTCTGATTTTTCTAGCTAATAAATGAGCAGCTAAGGAAGCCTCTGTGAGCCCCAATCGCCTCGTCTCTAGCCAGTCCAACCCTATGATATGGACCCTGCCGGAGCCTGGAGAGCTGGAACTTCACCATGTCTACAGAGGACCTAGTGCAGTCCCCCGCAAGCA